>NW_011370578.1:0-2660 GCF_000735185.1 Notothenia coriiceps
GAGAGTCTTCCCACAGCGGTCTTGGAGAGAGTCATGAAGGCCCTGTGACTCCGGGCAGCTGGGCTTAAGTAGCACCTCGGCTCCGGCCAGGGGTGTTTCTCAATGTCGAGTACGCTTGCTTGGTAGCACTTCAGAAGCGAGGCAAGAATCCTTCCTGGCATTCTGAAAACGAAGAGTGGAACAGGCTAGCAAGTGTGCAGGTGTGCGTCATATGAGAGGCCCCGCCTTACATTTTCCGCCACAGATTTGGGGAAATTGTTCCGTGCGCAAAGCATTGTGGGGATTTTAAGACCATGGAGTCTACACATGTGCAGCCTCGAAATGTCTCCAAAGGAAGTACACCGGGTTCGGTAGAATTCCAAGTATGCTGGACATTGGAACAGTACTTCGGCGGGCACTCGATGACGTAGTATGCTTGAAATAGTGGCTCTGGAGCAGCTTTACTCGACATTGAGAAACACCCCAGGTGTCCCCGGTCATGCTGATTGGCCTCCTCAGATCCACCCCCATCACAGGACCTGCAACACACCTGCACACTCACTGGCCACAGGCTCTGGGGCCGTCACATCTCATTGCGTCAACTGATAGGACAGCATTATTTTTCTGTGCCTTTCAAGCCCCCAGAGCACCAGGCTTGGAAGCTAACGTCAGGGTGGCCGAAATGTGGAATAACAACCTTCATGTCAGTCAGGTAATGCCATGGGGCCTAAAAATACTTTTTCAAAATGACTTTGGTACAGTAAGAGACAACTGTAAATCAGCAGATTATTGTTCATAGAGTTAAAATAAAAACATTCCACGACGAACACTCCAAAAGCCTTTAATTAAATCATTAGAGCCTAAAAGCTGTGAAATGCACTACTACCCAAATCTGGAAAATTACCTTTTTCACTTTTCATTCATTTGATTGAGTCGACGAAGGCGTGACTGAGAGGGGGTCAAGGACAACGCGAGTGGGCATGCTCTATGTGTGCCAGGAATATAGAACATTTCCCTACATAATCTCATTGTATATTTTTTGTATAATGACAATAAAAGGTTTCTATCTATTCTATTATATTCTATCTATCTATCCCTATGGGTCCAAGGAATATAGAAGTTCGCCAGAAGATAGGATTTTAAACTCAAAAGTCAAGCTGTTTTCGCTTCATGCATCACTGGCAAATATCGAACGAATGTACCTAACTCTGTCTCCTTGCTCTTTTTATTCATCCATTGTACCACCCTTAACATAATAAAGACCCCTTGTGTTCAATATATTAGATCGTAACACACATTTCTTCTTTAAATAGATCATCTTGGATTTCAACTTGTTGTAGACCTACTGTAACTACACCACAGAAGAAGTTATTGTACTGGTTTTGTTGGTATATTAGTGTGCCTTAAGCCCCAAGCCTGTTTTTCATGTTTTAGGCTCGAAAACGACATTCCGTGAACAAATGACCATATCTTCTATTCTAAAAGGGTTAAATTTATAATCTTTTTTCTCAAAGTAATGATAAACCTGTGAGTTGGATGTAGAAAAGTCAGAATCAATATAGATGTTTTTTATTTTAAAGAAAATTCAGATTGAACATAGTAAAAGACTGTAAATTATAGTGTCCGTCCAAACAATATTTTGTACTTATGATAGTGAAAACTAACCTTGGATGATGGGTTAGTAGACTAAAAGCTTTAGGAATCCAAAGTACAACATATAATAAGTACCCTGTATCAAGATTGATGCAAAACAAGTGATATTTGACCTTTTTAGATGGATTTAGCTAAAAAAAACTCTTCTTGGGCCATTTGGGTGGATTTTTCTTATCTCTGGCCCCCCTTCTTCGATTTTGACATGTGACATCTCTTTCTGACCGTTAGAGCCAATAGAATCGAAGGGAAATCGTCCCGCACACACTCATGTTAAAAAAAAGGTGGCGTCTTTGCGCATTCAATCTTGATGGCCTGCTCTGATATTTGAAAACGGAATTGCAGTTTTATTGCTTATAGATTATCAGAACATTTCAAAGGTGACACAGACACATTGGATATTAACCTATGGATTAACTACAGCATCGTTGTTGTTAAGTATTATTATTTGATGACGCCCTTAGTCTGTGTACTACGGTAGCAGTCGCACTGTTATTCTGTTCTTGTATGAAGGTACGTCCTAATGTGACGTCACTACGTTGACTGTTGTCAGTCTGTGAATAAACTTACCGGAGACATGCTGAAGAGAATACCGAGTCTGATTTACTTATTGTTCATACGCGATTCATGTGCACCCAAGCTTAACAGGTTATGGGCCCAGGCAGAGTTGGACACAAACCGACTTGGAGATAAGTCAGTTAGATGATCGGAAGAAGTGTTACGCGACGTATTACGCGTTAGCCCATTAAGCTAACAAGCTAGCTTAGCAAGTGAAGTATATTAGCAAGCTAGTAGCCCTCGCGGTAAAGTTCGCGCGCAAAAATGGCAAGCAGAGCAACAGGTCTCCTGGCACCGCAGCTCTTATTCAAAGGATGTGAAGATAAGTATGACCTTTGGGAAACAAGATTCCTAGGCTGCTTACATACTCTGAGGCTAAAAGAGACTATCTTACATGAGCCCACCGGTGCTGATCAAGAACAGCTAGATGCAGATAGAAGGAAGAATGCTGATTGCTATGCTGAGCTAATAAG
>NW_011370579.1:0-1181 GCF_000735185.1 Notothenia coriiceps
GTAAATACAATCAAATAGAATAGAAGTAGTGCCATAGGAGTCTTTATACAAGTGGTACATCATTTGTAAGTTGTAAACAGGTGAATGTTACGGATGTTCTTAGTTCAGGTGTTTAACAGGAAAGGAATCCTAGATCTTTTTCACTCGTATCCTGCTGTCCTCTCATATTCTTCTATGTCGTTGCTCTCAGAAAATCCTGACGATGATCCCCACAGAGGAGGAGAAGCAGAAGATCCAGGAGGCCCAGCTGGCCAATCCTGACGTCCCGCTGGGCTCGGCTGAGCAGTTCCTCCTCACTCTGTCTTCCATCAGCGAGCTCTCTGCCAGACTCCAGCTCTGGGCCTTCAAGATGGACTACGAGACAATCCAGAAGGTCTGTGTCAACACGGGACAGTGCTGTTGTGATGAGATCAAACTAAAACTGCTCTCATGGATCTATAAGCTCAGACAGAATCCTTCCTAAAGCATTATAAATGATTAGTAGTTTGCGTGCAGTGTTCATTTTGAACTCTTAAAGGGATCCTCAACAGGCTTTGACTTATCAGCGAGCCATTATGTAGCAAAGCTGTCTGTTTCCTTGTATGATTTAATAAATATCAAATCTCAATAAACTCATAATAATCTGGTATGGGTTTATAGGGTTTATAGTAATTTAATTTGACCTTGATTGACGTGATACAAGTGCTTTCCAATGTATAACTATTTTATACAAATAAAATGTAGATACTTTTCATGTGTATGTAGAGAAAGGAAAGGCCAAACCAAACACATTTAAAATAAAATAAGCATGTTTTTTTGGTTTAATTCAAGAAGAAACAGAGATACATATACAAAGCCAAACAAACTCAGCACTCTAAAGCTTTGATTAAATGTGCAGAGCATTTGTGTGTGTGTGTGTGTGTGTGTGTGTGTGTGTGTGTGTGTGTGTGTGTGTGTGTGTGTGTGTGTGTGTGTGTGTGTGTGTGTGTGTGTGTTGAGAATTGGTTGTTATTGTGGATAATTATTATTTCTTGAAGTCTGAAAGTAACTCAACATACAGACGGCATCAATGATTCTGAATTGTATTATTGCTTATATTGGTGGTTAATCTAAAACAAATTCAAAACCAGATACAGTACATGTTGTAATCAAGTAACTAAAGTGCAACAGAATAACGTCCTCATAGACTGCCAAGGCACACA
>NW_011370579.1:1221-27055 GCF_000735185.1 Notothenia coriiceps
GGTGGTTAATCTAAAACAAATTCAAAACCAGATACAGTACATGTTGTAATCAAGTAACTAAAGTGCAACAGAATAACGTCCTCATACCAAGACGAATAACCCTTCATGTTCCCAGGTGGCTAAAGTTATGTTGCAGTGATGTTGACACCTACAGCCCTCTATACCTTGTATTGTTTATATTGTAAGCAGTGGTGTAGTGGTCGTTGGACGCAGGGGATCGCCGTACCCCCACTTATTTGGAGCCCCCACTTTTTTGAAGCATGATTTGTTTTGAATAGTCCTAATAAATATAAAATCATTGCCAGTGTGATCAGTTGCAAGTGTGTATTTGTTGTAATAATGACGAAAACAATAGATTTCATAGTAATTGTAGGAGTCATTGTATGGGTGTTGTTGGTGTGTCAGTTTATTTAAGTTATATGTATAGTGCAATATTATTTTTGAACACTTGGTGGCGGGGTTTAGCTGCACCGGGTGTATATAAGAGGTCATAGGTGACAGGAGGACGAGGACACAGAAGGAAGAGAGCATACCGATTCCACCAGCCCGGCAGATGCTCACCACAACAACTAAACTGTACAATTAAACCCTGGTATGTACACGCTGAATAAACCTCATTATAAACTGCACCAAAGGACCGGAAAGTCATCTGTTTGTGTCTGCGTCTGGATCACTCTTCAGCCCTTCTGTGAAGTAATGGCAACAATATATAGGACATAGAAACAGGAAATTGCCATTACACACACAGTTAACATGATAGGTTGCTTACCCTCAGTCCATTTTTGCCGTAGCCTGGCAACGACGATGATTTGGCAATGCATGAGTCTGGAAGAACAAATATAAACACATAAGCATAAACAAACACATAAATTATGCAAACATAATAATAACACACTCAATTGATGAATGGGAGTGCAGTACCTCTATAAACAGGCAGTTTCCAGAGGATTCGAATTGTTAAGGGGCCCTGTGATGCTAATTTTTAGGTTTCTTATTCATATTTTGTGCCTCTACTGTGACATGTTTTTCTCATACTGCCTGTACTGCAGCACCTCTTTTCACCCTCTGTCGGAAACCAGACCACACCCTGCTCTGATTGGTTGAGCTGGCCGGCCCTGCTGTGATTTCTCAAGCAAATCACGTCCAATGTGTTGGAGCGCTAGCCAATAGAAGCGCCAGTGTTATGTAGTGATGTCACAGTGATGTACATGTGATATGGTTGTTACATTTACTCCCTTAATAGAAATAAATAAAATAGAATGAGATATTATTCTCTTCACCATTTTATATTTTACCAATAAAACCCCACCAAAACTCTGATTTCATGAATCTTTTTTAAATATGTATTTCCTTTTGTTGTCACGCCTGCAGCATAGTAGCATCTAACCGTTGGTAACCAGCAGCATCCTAGCGTCCTGTATTTGTGTTGTGCACTAATGTAATGAGGCAGCAGATGGCAGTGGAGTCACACTAATCCGCTCAAGTCATTTTTCCGTTTCTCTCACTTCTACTTTCACATCTTTGTTTCACTATTCCTTCTTCCTTCATCTTTCCTCTTCCCCTTCCTTCTCTCCTTCCTGTTCTTCTCTCTATTGGTCACTGCAGTTGTTCAATGGAATTAAATTACACAGTGATGTCAAAGAGCCGAGACAAAACACCCTGATGCAGTAAAAACGATTGAGCTGTGTGAGTGTGTGTGGGACGCTGAAATTATAATGGGTTTTCCTTCAACAACACACTTTCAACAAAAAAATGAGATACAGTTGAATAGATGAGTCATGGCGTGTCTCAGAAATATGTTTGTGCCTTGATGCCAAACAGTGTGAAAACAAATTGCCTTAGCAAGTTTATATTTATTTAGTCTATAGTCTCAGCTGCCATTTGAATCATTGCTCTTAAGGTTTTGGAGCAATTTGTTCAATCATTTCATCAGTTATTCTATTCTAATGGCACGATCCATGGCAAAAGTATTGTCTAGATGGTGTCCAAAAACATATTTGAAGCCAAGTTGGGATGTTATTGAGTTAGGATTAGGGATGCGCGGATTTGATACTCTTTATTGGTGTTGGTCTGATCTCATTCAATATTTATATCTTTCAACAACTGTCATTAAGACAAAGGCTTCATAGAGCATTAAGAAAAGTAATTTACACTTTGTATTCTAAATAATTAGATTGAAACTTTTGTACAAAGTTGCACTTTCAATTTCATTTTTTAACATTACAATGCTGCTGACCAATCGACATGCTGCTAACATTTTGGGTTCTAAAAAGTATAGATAAAATGCATTGTATGTATTTCTTTCTTCAAAGAAGTAGACAATCTCTTTCACAGTATGAGCTATAGTTCTATAAGGATTATGGCAAAGAGATCACAGTAACAAAAACACTCCAAACGTTTAATAAACAAAGTGATTTCATAGGACTCGTCTATCTTTACAATCAAAAGTGTCCTGTGTCACTGTGGCTTGACAAACAGATGGCCGAGGGGTTCAGGTCGGTGATCCTGGATCAGTGCCCGCTGCTGAAGAAAAGCTGCTAAACGCAGACCTAAGCTACAGAGACATTCATCTTCCCACCTGTAACCCTAAAGAAAGTGTGTGTGTGTGTGTGTGTGTGTGTGTGTGTGTGTGTGTGTGTGTGTGAGAGAGAGAGTTGATAACAATCGGATTTAAAGCTGAGCTGCAGAACAGGTAGGACGGAGAGGATCAGAGGGAAGATAGCCCACGGTGGAGCCGTCGCCTTGAGATGACCTCAGAGATACGATATCAGAAACACACTAATGAACCACTCTCACACTCACCGCTGTCTAAACTGTAGACGGACTTGGGAGCTGAGAATATAGAAACAGTGAGGAAAGAAAAGAAGAAGAAAAGGAACAAGGGACACTTCATTATTTCATGACACATACACCTCGGAAATACAACCTCTCTTGCTTCAAGTCAAAACTTTTTAGTCCTAATGAATTATCAAAGAAGCATTAGCAGATATAACTTGTTCTTGAATACTGGTTTAGAAGCTCTTAGCGAAGTGAAGTTACCACATGAGATTATAAAGCTGTCATAGTTAGAGGACAAACAGAAATGAGAGGGCAGCTTTTAGTGGAAGAGAAATAAAAAAGGCCAGCTGTTGTGGGACATCTATAAAACATCAGCTGTGTGAAGATATGCCCCTGACAGCATCAACATGCCGACAAATCACTATCGCGACCTACACATCATATTAAATATGAAGCAGCATGGGCACATTCATGAAGCATCGAGCCGCACGTTCAAAATGCATATATTTACAGCAACCACCCACCAAACTTTGAGAAAAAATTATCTTAAAATGCAACAGATTATAATTACAAACATAGATGCCGGAATTTGGAAAATAGAAGTATAACTTTTATCTTTTTATTATATTAATTGATAAGTGAAAAAACGAATGATATGATAAAGCTCTGATGGGGTTGAACTGAGGCACAGTGGTGCTTTGCAGTACATTCACAATGCTGACATACTGATGTGGAGCAGGTGCAATGTTCACCATCTTGGATTAGCGTGTTAGCATGCTAACAATAGCCATTTAGCACTAAATATAAAACACAGCTGAGGCCAAAGGGCAATGTAATTCATTTGACAGCTATTTTGTTATAAACCAAAGTGTTGAACACACTGAAATGTTGACCAGTCAATAGCTGGAAGTCATTATAATTCATCCTGAGGGGAACATGAACGTGTGTATCAAGTGTCATGGCAATTATTGAGATTTTTCAATTATAACGACAGAGGTGAACCTAATGAAAGCACTAGAGGAAAAGTCACGGGATCCAAAAAGTAATTAGGGTTAATCCGATTGGGGACCATAAATGCCTGATTAAAAAGGTTCCAATCCGTTTCGTAGATCTTAAGCTATTATCAAATGTAAGTAAAAACTTTAAACTCCCATTGATTCAAAAGGAAAACAATCAGGAGGTCACAAAAGTGATTTGAATTTATCCTCAGGGGACCATGAACGTTTTTATTGCAATTCATCTAATGGTATCAGTTATTCCTCTCTGTACTAAAGTGGTGGCCCAACTGACTGACATTGCTATCACCATCCCTAGAATGGAGCAAATTCATTCAATCCATTATTTAGTAGGAGTTCGTGTTGCTTCTATCCTACTGTGGGCATCCCATTTAGAAATGAACCTCCTCTGAAGAATAGATGAGCAAACACCTCTCAGTATTTTTCACATCAGTGTAATAACAGCAGACACTATAAACCCAGAGTGATTACACAGCAGTGAACACACACATTATCCACACCTCTCAGTCTGACCTCACTGTGCACAGAGCTCATTTCCCTCTCTCTCTCTCCACCACTCTCTGACCCTGATTTAGCTCGGAGCTTCATGTCATACATCTTCTTTGAACGGCTGTAAATTGCTCTAGCTTCTCACTCCGACACTCTTTTGAATAAAATTCACTCGCAATCTCGTTCGCTCTTTCCTTCTCTCTCCTGTTAACACTCTTTTTTATTCCCATTTGACCTCCACAGTCTCTCCTTTTTTGTCTCTGGGAACAATAAGAGAGCTAATATAGATACTATTATATAGAAAATGGTGAAAACATGCATTTCCTAATCTCAAACTTTTACAAACGCAGGCTGATCATCACCATTAACTTGACTGAACCAGATAAGATATTTAGCTGTGAACCTAAACACAGTCTCAAACCTCAAACAACTTTAAAGGATCATATCTGCATTTACTTTATTAACTACTTTTAAAAGCAGAGTTTACAATGATGCTTTAAATCAGTTTTGGCTTGTTTGGAAAACATCCATGGTTCCCAGTGGATACACCTGGTTACTTTAATGACTGCCTACTTTTTCCTGTAGCTCCAGGAATATGGTTTTGATAACGTTTTGTATGCAAGGTATTGAAGTGTTGGATCGATGGCCTTGATATTTGGTAAACACATGTCCAGATTAATTGTAATAACTTTGTCGATCCCTCTGCTTTTTATTTAGTGCCATCAACAGGGAAACTTTAGGGTTTGCAAATACTTAAATTAATATCTACGTAAAGACCCTGAAAAACATAATGGCATACCCAAAAGCCTCAACAGTATTTTGTTATTGGCGCTAATTAGCCACAAATAGACGTCAAGTATACAACATGTAGGTAAATATACAAAAGCAGCACTTTCTCTCAGATTTAAAGAAGTGACCACACACACACACACACACACACACACACACACACACACACACACACACACACACACACACACACACACACACACACACACACACACACACACACACACACAGCGGGCCACAGACTTACAGCCGTTGAGAGAGCTGTAGGCCAGGTTGTTCAGCGCCTCCTTGCTGCTACAGCGAGAAGTGCGCCTGCTGCTCCATTGGTCATTGTCGTGACAACCGGACCGCGCCTTCATCTCCTCCTTCAGGATCATCCTGCCAATTCCCTGCAGGGAGGAAAAAGGAGGAATAGAAGGATGGGTCAGATAAAGGGGCCAGAAAAGAAGGTGGAAAAATGGACTGATAGATGGAGCAATAAGAGGTGGTTAAGTGGGATGGATGCAGGGGTCAATATATGGTGATGGACTAGAGCAGGGAAAGGCGATGGTTGTTGTTTGGATGGATGGATATAGGGAAGGAGAAAGAAGGAGAGAGGAGCAGCATCATGTCCACATGTGAGGTTGGAAAGTGGCATTTAATTACCTAGCTCATTAAATATTAACAGTTTAAATATAAAAGGGAGAAGCATTAGAACCTCATCTTCTTTTACTTTGTTTATATTTTGATTCCATCCATCCTCTTCTCCTCCGGCAGAAAACCTCCTCACCCTGGAGACTGGAGAGAAATGGAGGAAATTAAAGTCAGAGAGAGATGGGAGGTAAAAGAGTAAATAGAGGTTTCTAAGCATGTCTGTTAGCAGAAATGTGTTTTTATTTCAAACAGGAGGGAGCCTAACCTTTTGGAGAGCCGGTATATGGGTAGTAGTTGGAGTCCGGGTGATAAATGCTGCTGCAGTTGGAGGTGGAAAGGCGACTGGAATTCAGGAGGTTCTCATTGGTCTTACTCTTAAAGACTGTCGGAGAAGCAGATATGTCTGAGGGAGAAGGAATAAACAAGAAATCCTCAACACAATTTGTGAGATCACAAAACCTTTTTCACTCAAGCATTGCTACAGTAGGCTAATTTCAATCAATCAATCAATCTTTATTTATATAGCCCAATATCACAAATGTTACATTTGTCTCAGTAGACTTTACAGTTTGTACAGAATATGAATACCCTCTGTCCTTGGACCCTCACATCGGACAAGAAAGAACTTCCAAAGAAACCCCTCAGTTAAAGGGGAAAAATTGAAGTTTTAATTGACATGCTTCAAATAAAAAACACAGCATTGAGAAAGGAAAAGTCAACCATGATGCAAGGAAGTTAACAAATGTTCTGCTTTACCAGGAATGGATTATTTGTTTCGCTTGTTGTTGGCCTAACTGAGGTTTTGTGTCTTTTCTTTGTGTGTGCATACAGGAGAAACAAGACGGACAAAGTAGTGTGTTTACTCACAGAAAGGGGGGGGGGCACAGCAGGGGGGAGGGAGGAGCAGAAGGCATCAAAAGCAAGTATAGAACAGAGAAGGAGGTCAGAGATGATGAGATGGGATATGATGCAAAACTTCCAGTAAGCATGCAAAGTTGTCAAGGTTGATGTTTTCCTTGTGAGGATGAAAGGATGCAATATCTTCAAGGAAATTGTTGATTTTTTTAAGACGGGTGAAGAGCGTGAGGGTGACATATAAGAAAGGTCGTATTTCTACTGATGCTGTGAATACATGAATGTGTCCTTTAATCTTTGGACCATCAGATCTTAAACTGGACATAGAAAAAATAGCAATATGTCTCCTGTTTGTGTGTTTTTGTATTCAGAAAGGGATTATGAGGTGATCTTTCCTTGTTTAAATGGGACTTTCATGCAGGATATATGCCAAACAGACAAGTTGTTGGCAGAGGGAAACAGCAACACCCTGAACCTGGTGATATCTATACATCTAAAATATTATAAGAAGCATTAAAAGGCACTTAAAGAAAACCATAAAACGTTCAGTTGTAATCATTTGATGGCTACATCTGCTATTAGGACGCTTGCTTTTATATTTGAGCTGCAGCCAGTTTTGACTTTGACATACATTACGGCACTAAGTATATATCGTATAAACCTGATTATGGCACTTTGCCTTAATATGAAAACTGCTCTATAAATGATTTGTGCTGTAAACCAAAATTCATCCACAGAGCCCAGATCACAGATTGCCTGCTCAGACGGAAGAGAGAGGCTTGTCAGCATTTTGCTTCTGGGGCGCTGTAAGTCTGCCCGACCTGCCATCTGAGCGCTGATGGATCACCCACACACTCTAAATATTTGTCATTGCTTCTCTTAGTTTTACATCACCTTTTGAATCGCAGATTAAAACTGTAGTTTCATCTCTGATGTGGCCACGTCTACCCACCATCAGAGCTATTTTTTGTTTGGTTTTCAGCCAGGTCAGCTGACAGTAACATTATTATCCCACACATATTTAGACTCCAATAAATAATGATGGTTGTGATGTGATGGGAAAACTACAATCCGCCTTGATCTATTCTGTAACTAATTAGACCCTCCAGAAAAACGCGGGCAAAAATCCTTGATTATGCGGGCTAAAATCCTTGATTATGCGATTAAACATGCGGGGTTTTATGTGATTTTATGCGGTGAAATTGCGGGAAGTTAGGAAATATGCGGAAAGTTGCGAAATATGCTAAATATGCGGGGGAAAAGAATAACAATTTTTTTAAATATTGGGCTGTCTTATTTATTCTCTCTCACACACAACCTGCCACTAACGTTAAACCCCTTTACTATTCAATTAAACACATTCAATGTTTATTTATTGTAAAAGCAATTGGGCTATTTTAATCTCACACACACACCACCCACCCCACACACACACACACACACACAACACACACACACACACACACTTCTCCGCCTCATTCTGTTTTCATTTACTCGTTCGTTATCTGACCAGCTTCAATCTTGTAGGCTACTCACTTCGTTTCTTGTAGCCCTCGAAAGGGTTTTGGAGGTTGATGCCTCGTGAACGGGAGTTGAATGGCTTTCTTGTCCGCAGCAGCAGAAAGCATTTTCGAATGTTTGAATGAATCAAAGTGGGTCGTCACCGTCGATTTTCTCTTATGCTCCAACACACAGTTGCACGGGGTGCAGAATAGTTTCCCCCCACTTTTTGCCCGGTCTTTAGTAGAAATGTTCGTTGGTAAATGAGCTCCATACAGTGTTGTTTACATTCTGTGATGCGCGAGCTGATGACGTCACGTCAAGACGAGTTAACTTTTTTTTCTTCTCAACTTTGTGTGGAAAAATGCGGGGATTATGCGGCCTTTTGATAAATATGCGGCTTTTTAAAAATCTGCGCCATTTGGCTGATTATGCGGTAAATTCTGCGATCGCAGAATCGCGTTTTTCTGGAGGGTCTAACTAATGCAGTATTCTTGTTTTTACACATTTAAAAATCTCTTCTAACCAGTTTTGTATTTTTAAGGTAACATAAGGCCAGGGATTGCAATGCTAAGCAGGTGGCCCACTGTGAATGTAATGTAGGAGAAACACTTACAGTATGACATTGAATATGGATCGGTCACACCTTGGCAGATAGCCACTCCCCTTAATAAGATAATTATAGGGGCTGCTATTAAGATCTGTGTGTAAGTTTAATTTATGTTTAAGCAACTTGATTTTGAGGTGTCTTTACTTACAGTTACATTCACTTTAGTAAAAAGGTGACTTGTGAATCCGATCAGTGACAGGTGGACAGTTTCATTCGCACTTATTGCTTCAGTTCGCCAATTAGACAGTAAAAATAATGTTTTCACAAAGAAGAAATGTCTCTGTACTAAGTCAAACCTTTTGTAGCAAAAACAATAATTGAAGCAAATGTAATCCAATTAAGCTAAATCAAAATGGAATTATCTAAGGATATTTTATATTTGTAGTTTTCTTCCAACTTCAAATCTAAATATTGGGCAAGACTTAGAGCCTATAAACCCTACAACCCAGGGCTAGACAATGAACAATCAACCAAAGAGCATTATTTGAGAAAACATTTGAAATATAGGACTAAACTATGGCTGCAGCCTGTGCAGGATTGCAAAACAAATGCTTTAGCTTCCTCTGTATTTATTTTGAGAGTTGTTGTCGAGGAGAATGGCATGTCATCAGAAGCACCAGATGTTAGACTGATCTTTTATCTAACGGATTCATTAAGTGAGACAAACAGAAGCATGTGTCATTGTGAGAATGCTTTTACAACCAACCGGCTGACAGGTAGACAGCCTAACACAAGCTATAAAGGAGACGACATTGTGAGGAATACACCAACCTTTTCTTTTATAGATGGGGGGTTTCCTGTAGATGTTGCTGTCCTCAGAATCTAAGGACAGAAACAACGAGGGGATGAGCGTGGAAAGAAGGGAAGAGTAGGGGAGGAGGAGAAGAGGAATAGAGGAAGAAGAGGAGAGGAGTCTGTATTTCCTTACTCATATTGTCCCACCAATTCAATTGTGTACATGTAACCGTTAATCTGACAGTGCGGGTAATAAACTGCCATGGCGGAGATACGGCCGTGCATCCAGACAACCTGATTGACGTGCAGAGAGGCTGACTAATACAGATCCAGGCTTATTACTGGATAGAGCAGCAGATGGCACAGGAATAAAGAAGAGGGAGGAGAGCAGTTGAAGGGTGGATAAAGGGCCGGATGGAAAAGATAAAGTGGAGGAGAGAGAAAGAATCAGAGATGACAGGAGCATGTACAGTATTACCTTGTAGCTCATATTTGGGGGATAATTGTGTTTTAATGGTGGTTTTGAGTGCTGGATAAGCACTACTACACATTACTGCAATATAAGAACAACTAAAATAAGAAAACATTATAAATACTTCCAAATGCCGCACAGTGTACCACTAAATCTTCCAAAGTTAGAGGTTTGACTCCCAGTGGGCCATCAGAGCTAAATTTGTATGCCCTCGTGATACCGCAAAGCACTTTGGATAAAAGCATCCACCAAATACATTTCGCTCCGTGTTGAAAAGCATGAAGGGAGTGCTGTCGCAGGGGCTGGCAAGGAATAACAGCCTTGGAAAAACCGGAGAGGGGACATTCAGTGAGAAATGGAAAAGGAAGGAGGGAATGATGGAGGGAAACCAAATGCACAGCTTGCAGTGAAAAGCAAAGGCCTTTCAAAGTGAAGGGAACAAAGACAGATTGAAACGTTCAGGGGCATTAAGTTGATAAAATGGACGGTTGATGGGATTGTTTAAATAAAATGATCTGGTATTAGTTGTTAGATTACAGCGCTCATATGTTATACAAGAGCTGCAGATCAGTAAGATAAATCAGACAAAGGATCACTGCTGGAGTAAAATGAAGCGATGGTTCATTTTCTCCTCTGCTAAGATGGTGTTGGAAACTCGCTCGGGATCCAAAATTGTATAAGATTAGTTTTCTTTATCAATGGATCTATGAAATATAAACTAAAAAGTGAAACATTCCAGCCACAGTTCCAAACAGCCCAAAGTAGAGTCTTAATGTTGTTTTTGTTTCACTCATTCAAAACCCAAAAATATTGCCAATCAATTAAAATGGAAAAAAATGGAAAATGCTATCAAAATAAATGTATATAAATACATTTTCTGTCAACAACTGACTTCAGTAATTGTAATTATGCTGATAGTTATTTCAAATGACAACATGTCACTAAGGAATGAGGTTGTGTGGGTTAGGAGAGCTATACTCTGGTTCTGGGGTCAGGGTCAGGGTTCTAGCTAAATATAAATACTTGTGATGATTAAAGAGGCCCTATTATGCTTATTGGGGTTTTCTCTTTCGTGTAGTGTGCTATATAGATTTTCATGCATGTCAATTGTCTGAAAAAAGTGTATTTCCCATCAGCTCCCCCCCTGCCTGAAACACTGTGATAGTAGTCCTTTGTTAACTTCCTTAACATAATGACATCACTTTGTCGCGCTACTTTTGGCTAGCGCTCCAACATATTATACGTGATAGGCTTAGGGGCGGGACATCTCTAAGCCTTTGACCAATCAGAACAGAGCCGGCCAGCTAACCAATCAGAGCAGACTGGGCTCTGGTTTCAGACTGAGGGTGAAAAGAGGTGCTGCAGCACATATGAGAAAAATAAAGAGCTTTTTGAAATTAAAGCAAGTAAAAATGTCACAGTACAGTAGAGGACATGAAATACAAATATGAACCTGAAATGTGCATAATAGGGCCCCTTTAACGGTTAGATTGATTCTAAACTCTATTTGAGGGTGGGTGAGGTTACAATCTGATATTTGTAACTTCAGGTTAGTGGTCAGCTTTGTAGATGACGGCCTACCTGGCACATGGAAATGCTTTGGGGCTTGGAAGGAGGTGGTGGTGGGTGAGGAACACCTGGGCTGACTGTAATAAGGTGAACTCCTGCCACTCTCACTGCCTGCAGCCAGTGCAGCCAATCACAGTGAGAGAAACCAAAGCATGAGCAACAGAATGGCCCGAACACACTGATGAATTACTGTGTGTGTGTGTGTGTGTGTGTGTGTGTGTGTGTGTGTGTGTGTGTGTGTGTGTGTGTGTGTGTGTGTGTGTGTGTGTGTGTGTGTGTGTGTGTGTGTGTGTGTGCCTGTGTGTGTGTGTCAGGGGACATGACACCCACTCAAAGAGCTCGAACATCTTTCCAGTTAGGGACTTCCTGCTTTCTGTGTACATATGTGTGTGTCTGTGTGTGTGGTGCATGTATATGCTTGAGTGGGCACATTACCGGGGAGATAGTAATGCAGGGGGGAGCCTCCGTGGCGGCTGTGTGAGGGAGAGTCAGTGAAGGCGGAGCTGGAACGCCTCGTCCTCAGCTCAACGCCGTCCAAGAGATCCTGGAGAGAGAGATAGAGAGAGGCTGCCTTAGAGTAATGTGTTTTTAAGGCTTTTATAGGCCTTTTAACTGCAAAGCAATCACAATTTGAATGAGGTAGTTTGTCATTTCGGGAAATTTGATTACTTACTTTTTGTGGCAGAATATGGATAGGAGTGATACCCGCTAAATAGAAGGCTTGAGCAGCTTCATTAACACTAAAACTTGATCTGCACCAAAACAGCTATGTTTGAATATAACAAGTTGTAGTTTAGCAAGGAGCTTATTCATTTATCTGTCCGTTTTTAGATGTTTTGCCTACCTTCTAGGAGGCCATCATTAGAACCATTATTTGCCAACGTGACAACTGAGCTTTCTCTTTCCAAAATGTATAATTTGTTTACTTTCCTCTGCAGAACTCACTGAAATAATTGATATGTGAGGTGACATGAGGTGCCATTGGGCTAACCAGTGAGGTGGCCCCCGTTTGACCAAATGCATGCAACCAATAGAACCGAAACAATCAGAGATTAATTTGTTGTGGACCTGGTGCCCATCCCTGCTGCGGTTTGTTGATATTTCACAAACAACCCTATCTTTCGTAAATCTTGATTCTTGATGGATGGAGTACTTACATGAGAGTATGCTGATAAGGAGCCCAATGACTGGATGAGAAAAACAAAACAATTGTCTTCAAATGAATCATTTAACAAAAATGTCAGTTTTAAAATAAAAAAATGATGCGGTAACTTCATGATTGATTGTGGGCATGTGTGTGTGTACCTGTACGCAGCTGTATCTCTCCAAAGTGTCATCAGAGTTGTGTGTGTGTGCATGGTCCGCCTGATAAGGGATGATGTCAGGCCTCTGGTTGTCATAGATGGCTTTGACCCGGGGCAGAGCCGCCAGCTGCTTATAGTCCAACACTTCACCGTCGCCTTTGGACTGCAAGAGAAGGAGAGAGAGGACATGGAAAAGAAGTAGAACATTGGGCGTAAATAGACATTTAGGAAAATAAATGCACACAAACACAGACATGAATTAAAAGAAACAGAAGGATACAGAGAGGTGTGAACAAACAGTTAAAACTTACAAAGACAGAGTAGACCAAAATAAACTGGTGAGTATGTCATATTAAATATCTAAAGCCTCGATACATGACAATTTACAAACAACTTAAGACCAATCTACTATAAATTAGGTTATACAAAATGAAAAAAAGGGTCTTAAATTGACTTTAGACACATAATGATGACTCTACGTTGTTGCAGACAGAATAAAGCCGGGGAGAGAGCAGGGAGTCTGCATGGAGACAGATAGTGTTGGCAGAGAGAGCTGTCAGCGACTCTTTGTGCTTCTGTCGCTGTTGGTTGGATTTTGATTGACGGCAGTGACAGTGACAGCTGAGGGCGTAACCATAGCATTGATGGCGTAACCATGGCGACGACGGTACTCACACAGATGAGCCGGTGAGGGGAGCCGAGGAGAGGAGAGGAACCCGGAGAAGAAATGGACACCGTCTCCGAGGTGCGCCTCAGCTGGTGGGACAGATGGGAGAGGGAAGTTAGCTCAAATATACAAAAGACATGTTATTACATACTCAAGGTAAAATATTAATGATGATAGTAACAATACTTTCTCTTGCTCCCATAAAATTGATAATCTTTATCATGGATGATTACAAATTGAGAAAGTTATCTTTACCTGTGTTCTTACAATGTGGGACCATACTTTTACAATACGGTATATTTAGACTAAATTAACAACTGGTGTAATGTAAAAAAATATATAATTATAATAAACCTAAAGAAAAGCCATTAACTCTAGATTTTCAAGACACTATCATTAAAGTGTGTCCACTATAAAAACACCCATGTTAACTACATACCACAAGTGTTTCGCTTCTCATAAAACAAACTAGTTTAGAAACAAAGCATAAGAAATGTCTGACCCAGAGAGCCAAAGAGAAACACAAAGAGAGGACAGAAACAGAAGTAGAGAGACATGGCAGGGACTTGTGGGTATTTTGAGTATTGCCCACCCTCAGTTTCCTCTCCAGTCGAGCGGCTTCTTTACACATGGGGTGCCAAACCTCTGAACCTGCACACAAACACAAAAACAGACTACCTGGTTTACTGTGTGTGGGCAGCAGCCATACCGTTTTATGTGATCCTATAAAGAGCAGATCAGCCTTTCTCAAGTGCATGGACATAAATCTCACACACACACACACACACACACACACACACACACACACACACACACACACACACACACACACTGCATAGTGGAGGCAGTTTGTCTGGTCTGAGGACAAAGGATGTATGCCTTCATGTCTCCCCACACAAACAAACAAAGAGGAAGACGGAGAGAGAGAGAGAGAGAGAGAGAGAGAGAGAGGGAGAAAGAGAGAGGAACAGATTTCTAAACATGCTAGCAGTGTGGTTCAACTAAGCGATAGCAATGTCAATGATGAACTACCACTTTGTCCTCAAATATCTCGACTATCAGAGGGATTGTCATAAAATGATGTTTATTTTTACTTCTATATACCGATTCCAATAGAAGAAAGTGCGTATCACCTGATACAGATTAAAATGAAGTGCTTTTAAACAAACCAAAAAACATAATACTGTTATTAATAGCTGTATACTGTGTAGTAGAGTAACCATGTAAGGCTGTGATATGATTGCTATCATTGTTGTACTGACTAGCTCAGGTTAAACACATATTAACAAATATATATATATATGTACAGACAATGAATGCCAATAGAAGTATCTAACGAGTTAGCCATCTCACTTTTTTATTATCTCATCAATCGGGCCAAATTGCACATCTATTCCATTATTCTCCTTGCATGCTAAACATATCCACTTCTTTGACATCAATGTGCTTTAAAAGTCATGCTTAAAATACTTTTGAATGGAGAAAAGCAACTTGACTGTAGACAAAAAGGATGAATTGTGAATGAATGGAGGCTTTGACATCGTTTTCATAACAACAAACCACTATGTCAGGATGTGATATGCATGTGGATGGTAATAATGACAGTAATACATCCGCTCTGTACACACACACACACACACACACACACACACACACACACACACACACACACACACACACACACACACACACACACACACACACACACACACACACATTTTCTCAGGCCTTTAGGCAACGCAGTTACCGAATGGACTCCGTTAGATGATCATGACTCTAATATACAACTACACTATCAACACCATTAATCTGAGCTGCACACACACAACCACGCACAGACACACTGAGACAACACACACACAGGCAACAACCACACACTCTCACACACAAAATCAATACTGTAGACAGAAACCATGCGTGGTGATTCAGTGCACCCCCGTCCCACCCACTCTCCTCAACCCTGCTGCCGAACAGATGTATGGCCCTGGACTCGGGGTGCTTTATCTCCCGGCTGAGGAGAATCTAAATGCTGCAGAGGGAAAGGGATTCAATCCAAAACAATGGCGCTGCACATCACTTCTGGGAGAATTAGCTGCCGGAAATTTGTCACAAAATGATAACTCAAATGAAACCTACTTCTCTGTCTTTTCAATTAGGAGCAAAGCCTTAGGTGTGTTTGGGCAGACCTTTATTTCTACTCTTTTCTCGACTTTATCCAAAATGTGGTTTATCAGGGAACAAAACAAGCCTCTTTATGTTGACTGGTGATACTCAAAAGAGCGAATGAAGGCAGTCAGAGAGATCTAGGGAAGTGATATTGACATTTGGGTACCACTCTACAATAAGACTACCCTTATAAAGGATTCATAAAGGGTTTATAATTAGGTGGTTAATTAGGTTGTAAACACTTTATTAATCATTAAGAACCATTTATAATCCAGTTCTAATAGTTTTCATACATCAACAAAGGCGCACTATTTGGCAAGATGACTAAGCCTTATATTGGCTACCTAGCTTACTCCGTCTTCTTCTTCTGCCATCATCCTTGGTATCTGTTGTTCACTGAGGTGATTCCCCCCCTTCCATCTTGATGTTTCTTGGCATCTCTTTATGACCATTTATTTACGAGTTACTAACATGTATAACTACCAAAAGGGAGCCTTGCTGATTTTTCTTTTTGTATTTACTTTTTAATATTTACTTGCTCTATATTTTTCTGTATTATTGTGTTGCACTGTTGGAGAAGCCTGGGAACTAAGATTTTCATCGACATAACTACGCTATGTTCGTATGACAAATAAAGAACCTTGAACCTTGAAGTGTAAAACAAATCACCATTTATTAATGAGTTACTACCATTCATAATAAGGTTTAGCAGTACAGATAAATGTGGGCTCACTATTTGGCAAGCAACCGGTCACAGTTACCCTGTTTATCTCATGTCTTATAAAAGCTCATTAATGATTTTATAAAGTGTTCACAACATGATTAATAAATAAATTACAAACTATTCATAAACCCTTTATAAGGGTAGCCTTATTGTAAAGTGGTATCGACATTGTGCTTGTGTCATTTGAAATTCTAATGTTATAAAGCAGCAGATATTCAAATAGCCTCTGGAGTTTTGCTATTTGCTGAATCGTGTCGCCGAAGACTGTCCTTTTATATATTCATTTTCCTTTACCTTCCAAATGTCGGTTCACTTTAGCATTTATTGAGAGAATAAGAAAAGCAGAAAGGGTGTATTAACTCTACTACATGGAGGTGGGACCATTTCTTTTTAAGGCAACACATTCGATTTCCCCAAACAAACATATTCTGTTTGGCCCCACTGATCAGTCCACTGCGGCCAAACAAATAAATAAAAATGTTGTTCTGAGAAAAAAATCGAAACACAATTGTTAAATTATTGGAAGCGCCCAATAAATTCTCTTAACTATTTAGGATCAATACTGTCGTTTTAACAGCTTGAAATATATCACATTGACAGGAGCACTGATATAAACCTGACTTGGCCTTAAACCATTAGCTTATTAATTATTTATTCGTCACTGAAAGACATTTTTACTAAAGACGTATAGTTAAACCTTCTTAGATAGGAAGATGTGATTGTTTTTCAAAGTTTTGTATTTATTTAGAACCAAAATCATAGAAAAAGATTTGAAAAACAGTGGACGTCTTCTGAACTGATGACGTTTAGTAACACCTAAGATATGTTTGAAAAATGCTGAATAGTGAGAAGGAAATTCAGGGAGTTAATTAACTTACTACGTCCATCCGTCTATTCATTTAAAAAGAATCAACATTCCCAATTTGTTTGTTAAATAGTTCTCCATACCACACACACACACACACACACACACACACACACACACACACACACACACACACACACACACACACACACACACACACACACACACACACACAAACANATGTGTGCGAGCATGTGTGTGTCGTAATTGAGCGTGGTCTCATGAGGGTGATTGCTCAGCCCTCCTAAATGTCTGAAGTCATCAAAAGGAGTGAATGTAACCTTGGGGCAGCTCACCAGAGCTGAACACACACACACACACACACACACACACACACACACACACACACACACACACACACACACACACACACACACACACACACACACACACACACACACACACACACCTGCATTCATATGCAGACACACTGTTGTGCAAAACTTGCTTTTAAGCGGATACAAGGAAAAAAAGACGCTTGCAGGTATTTACAGCCATAGATAAATATACACACACACACACACACACACACACACACACACACACACACACACACACACACACACACACACACACACACACACACACACAGTACAATATGCAAATGCTTAGTTTTACTGGTGGCTGTGAGCGGGTGAGCAGCAGAATGTCAATGAGGTGAAGAAGGAGATGTCAACTTGTCCGCCACATGTTACGGTACAGTTGCTCTACATTTAATCTCACCTCGGCCAGGCTAAAGCGTGTGTGTGTGTGTTTGAATTCCTTTTTCCCTTTCACCGTTATCTTGAAGGAATGTTTGTGCAGTATATAATTGCATGGCTTTTATATTCACATGTCGCCTGTGTACACAACCATATCTCCGACAGTATGTTGAGCTGATTTGCATTAACATCATGTTTGCAAGAAAATGCTGCCACTTTCTTCAACATATCAGGACATGCTAACATTTAAACTCACTGCTAAATATTTACATTGTGATTCCTACAGTATAAAGTATATGAATTCAAACTGTGTTTAATATGTTGTTCAAATGAAGGCCAGGCATACAGTAGACCATGGAGAAATTATAAAATGCCCTTCCTGTTGCCAATTAATCATTTCAGAGGACCACAGAAATATGAAGCAAAAGGCATACAAATTCAAGTTGTCCCACACGGTCAAAAGGGTTGGCCAGCGTCCTCATATAAACCTGTTTTAATGCATGATTGAGCTTATTAACTTTAATTACTATTATCTCATTTGTAAAACAGAAGCTCCTAGTTGATTACATTTAAACCTCCGGTGAAGGCGTTTCATTCAGATTAATTGTGTCAGCAGCAGAGTAATGGACAGAGAGGAGGCGAGGGTTGAGAGGTAATTGACTCCAACCTTTGTGTGTACACAGAAAACATGAGCTGGGAGAAGGCATGTGCGAGTGTGCATTTGTGTGTGTGTGTGTGTGTGTGTGTGTGTGTGTGTGTGTGTGTGTGTGTGTGTGTGTGTGTGTGTGTGTGTGTGTGTGTGTGTGTGTGTGTGTGTGTGTGTGTGCATTTGTGTGTGTGTGTGTTTTTACCAGTGAGTGTGGTCGGGAGTGCTATATGTGAGATCAATAAGCTATATAACGGTGCTCTGTTAAAAGCAGTCATTTATCAGGAAGCCGTATCCGATTGCTCTCTAACTGTATCAACCACAGACACACCGACCAGTCGCGCGCGCACACACACACAGACACACACACACACACACACACACACACACACACACACACACACACACACACACACACACACGCCTCTGTATACTTGCAGGGTTCAGCGGATTTAATAGATGCTAAAAGTCCATATTATGCCTCTTAGCTACAGTATATGTTGAAACTCTTTTGTAGAGCCATCTATTCACAAAGCTTATAATCGATTCTATAGATTTGACATATATTTTGTTCCATATAGTACCATTTCATGGCTCTCCTCTCCTTCCTCACCTGTGATGTACATTTCCGCTCCTTCCAAGAACATCGTGTGACAGCGAGCACACCGGGCACAGCTGGGGTGGTAACGCTTCCCTCCAGCCTGAAGGAGAAGGAAAGGAAGGGAAAGGAAAAGTGAGAGGAAATAAATAAGGCAGAGAGCAGCTAGAGCAGATCACACAAATGAGGAAACGAGAACAAAGTGGTGATAGGAAATGTAGAAAAAGAATGAGGAGTGGGGAGAGGCACGATAAGAAATAGGAATTAATTGGGGAGAGGAGATGGGAGAGTGTTGCTTTGTTGGTTTTTCCAAAGCTGCTTCTCCATCAGTCAACACTTCGCTCCTTTAAAGAGGGACAGCTGCGTTTTTTCGCAGCTTTTTATAGACCGACACACACACATGCCTGCATACAAACCCACACTTTCTGTCACACAGAGGAAAAATATGCTCATACTCAATCTTGTTCCCATTTATCTTTAGCATGCACACATGAAAAATGCACTCACCTCAAGAACTCTTCCGCTGATGTAGCGGTTACAGCTGTCACACCTGATCCCAAACTGAGTGTGGTAGTCACTCTCACAGTAAGGGATCCCATCCCTGCCAGGGACAAACAAAGATGTTCTCACTTTGATTTTACCTTCTGTTCCACTATTATCTATCCTGTAACACATCGTTTTGTGATACGCGAGTCAAGGTACATAAATCAACTGGAGCAAAGCCAAATATTTTTCAGTGTGACTTCCAAGTATGAACATGTAAATAAATACTGTGGGTGTCTGTTAAAGGGGACCTATTATGCAAAATCCACTTTTTCATGTATTTTATACATAATCATGTGTCCCCTCTGTGTAAAGAGATTCAGGAGAAAAGATTCTCTCACTTTTTGTCCTGAGCTGATCAGATTTTGGACACTTTATGATGTCATAACGATTTCACTTGTTACTAGTTGGTTGTTAGCCAACAACCATTAGCCAATAACCAACCAAGGTAACCCCCGCCCCCCCCACCTTATCACCTGAATCTCCTCCTAGAGCACCATTGTGTTATTTTTAACCAAATATCTCTCAGAGGGGCGTGGGGAGTGGCTCCTTATTTCATCTAAAGTAACAGACAGAGAATCAGCACTTTTGAAACAGGGCTGAAACAAAGGGGATTATGGGATGCTACAATGCACAATCTGTTTGGTATTTCGAGCCAGACATTTCAGAGACATGTTTTGTATATATATCTGAGACCTATAATATACTGATGAATGTATAATAGGGGACCTTTACAGTTAAAAGTAGTTTACAGTAATTACCGGTTATTATCTTGCAAATAAAACTTGCTGATGGAAAAAAGTATCTACATTTCTTGCATGAATTGCCATAATAAGAGTGCTCCAAGTTTATTATAACACCTGCTTTAAGCAAATTGGTTACAAAGCTTCAGATATGAAACGGAGAACGTGGATCGCTTGAGAAATCTTTGATATTGGCTGGAACATTAGCTACAGTACAGACATCAGATCAAGCCACCTACTTGCTGATGTACTCTCCAGTGAGCGGACAGCCGCACGTTCGGCATTTAAAGCAGCTGACGTGCCACTGCCTCTCCAGAGCCAGCAGGGACTGTCCCTGCTTGATCTCCTCCCCACAGCCGGCACAGTCTACAGGAGAGAGGGAATGCAGCATTGAGAAACACATAAAGATAAGAGCACCTCCAACATTAACATCCCCTCCCTCCTCTCTGTCCTTGTCTCCCTGCCAACCTCCCATCACTCCTCTCCTCCTTCCTCCTCATCCCTCGTTCCTGTCCTCATCGTCAAACTGTCTTTGCCAGATGGAGCGACCAGAACCAGGCTAAAGAATACCTGGAGCTGCAGGCCACCTTCTCTGTGTGTGTGTGTGTGTGTGTGTGTGTGTGTGTGTGTGTGTGTGTGTGTGTGTGTGTGTGTGTGTGTGTGTGTGTGTGTGTGTGTGTGTGTGTGTGTGTGTGTGTGTGTGTGTGTGTGTGTGTGATATGTTTTGCAGCATTTGCTGGTCAGTAAAACTCTTCAGGTGTTTATGGATGACAACAATTAAATTATTAAATGTTATAAATATAAGGAGGTGACCTAAAATCATTGCAACAGATGATGCTTGTTACTAAATGACCAAAACGCATGCACGTTTTTTTTTAGTTGGTTGCACAGCTTTGGTGAAGCTGCTTTATGTCACACTGATATCAAAGGATAACGCTGGTGCTATGCTATACTTTTCATATTTTCATCAAACCCCATGAATGAAATAAAACAAACGCACCAAAGACTTGATTATTCCTTTACGCCAAAGACAGAAAAACAGACCAATGAGCCACACTGTGTGCACTACTGCACTTCAGTCTTTTCATTGGATTTATTGACAAACAATAAGAAAAATGAAGACTTTATTACTAAAAGCTGGAGGGCTACTGGTTTCAGCAGTTTCTCTTATTTGTTGGAGAAGAAAAACTACACCTTTGCTCGTTTAATTCGCTGGTGAAGACCATCCTGTGCCTTAAAAGGTGGTGAGTAAGCCTTTGAGATAAGAAATACATCTATTCCACAATGTAGGAATACACTGCATTGCCTCAAAATGGGATCTAATTGGCTGCTGGCAAGGATCAGAGGAGTAGATTTTACAGTATAATTATGGTCAATTGGTCTGTGTGTGTGCATATATTTGTGTGTGCGTGTGTGTTTGTTTCTTACAGCTTGGCCCGTGAACCTTGACGGGCTTGTCGCTTTTCAGAGTGTGTGAGCACTGCTGACACACACACTTCTTCTCACAGAAGGTCACCCTGTCTCCAATTGGGAACGGACTCCTGAAAGAAACACACAGTATTTCAGTAGAGCTATGCAGATATAGTTATACTAAGGTTAGGTTGCCAAATTCACGGAAAAGTCACCTCCCAACCCGTACTGATAGAGTATGTATCTGTGCAGAAAGATACAACACTTTGATTTGCAGACGTTTTGACAGATGGAACTGATTTTGTAATCCCAACATAATGGATGTGAACAGAATAGAAGCTGTTTGATATGAGATCAAGATTGCATTTTGTCTGCTTTTGACATTTAAATTAAGTTCAGTCAGACAACTCACTTGTTTCTTAATATGTTTATTATAAGCAGCATATAGTTTGAGTTTGGCGTCTAGGGTCGGGCCTCATCACTCCACAGATTTACAGAGTACATTGAGTGATGATAACTATCCCCCGAGCCTACAGGTGGAAGCTGGGGTGGAGCTGGGGTGGTGGTGGGGCAGGCAAGCAGCAGCAACATGAAACACAGCAGCAGGAACATGAACATAGCAATAGCAAGTGAACACAGCAGTGCAGCAGCAGCATAGCGAGGCAGAAGCAGGAAGACCTGGCAGCTTATATAGAGCGGCATGTTTAGGAGAATGTGTTTGGTTGGTTGTAAGAGGGACGAGGTGCGTCACGTGTTAATGTATGCTACTCGAGTTGAATGCCTGAACTAGCTCGCAGGCTTCTCCCCATTTAATGAAATCATAATTTCTCCCATAGCACCACTTTCATTGCTTCTCTAATTCCCAACTGAAGAGTGTATATTAAATCAATAGACCTTTAATATCCAGATGAAGGGGGGGATTATATTTCAGACTTTTTCCTAAAGAAATAAATCAGAAGTTTCAAACTAATCCCTGAGTTCCACACAACAATCTCCTCATCACCTGATATTATTTCTCATATTTGGTGACACATTGCACATTCACTCTAGTTTGCAGAGAATATGGTTTCATCATACCTGACTGAATTATTAATACAAGGATGCAATAAAGTATAAATCAAAACATGCGGCAATGCCTTTCAGCCCAAGGGTTCAGCTGTAGCCACACTGTGAGGGCAAAGGTGTGCACCTGCAATGCAGCCTCAATAAATCACATTTTTATCATTGTACACAAAAATATGTCAGCAGGAGATTTCCAAAACTCTTCTGGTAGAAAATAAACAAACTAATACCCTGATAAATGATCATGCTGTATTCAGGACTACATGTTTGTATACTTGTTTGACATAAATTGATGAATTTGAGATATGTCCATTTTGTCTAAAAGATCTGCTTGTTTGTTCTCTTTTTTTACATTTGGGTATTCAACACTTGAACTTAAGTTTAGCAAACAGATACTTGGAAAGCAAATCCGCTTGAAGACCTAACAATTCCCAAATCGTTGATGGTATAATTCATTTTATTAATGCGGATGTATTTTCTTATATATAATTGAAGATTTTTCTAGATTTCTTCTTTGGTGATCGGCTATATTTAACACTTGGGATGTATCTATAAAAGGTAGAGAAGGTATTTTATAACAATCCATGATGCATCAACTGTGTTAAAAGTAAATAGACGTTGCTATACCTGTAGATATAACTTCATAACTTAAGTCAATACTGCCCGGCTTTATTATGTTTTAAGCCTCTCTTCTGGTCAGAGTTGTACACACATCAGAGAAGTGTTGGTGTGTTCGGTTGATGCACAGACAAAACTTCATTTAAGAGACACAATTTTATAGCAATATGCTGACAGACATTTTCAAACGATTTTGAATGAGTTTCATTTGCAATATCAGTATATACAGTTCTTATTTACACACGCACACACACACACACACACACACACACACACACACACACACACACACACACACACACACACACACACACACACACACACACACATTCACACACACACACACACACACACACACACACACACACTCATGGGAAGACTCCAAAAACTGTCACTATAAACAAACTAAAGCTTAATGATCCATCTTTACATCTCGCACACTGAGTGACTGATAGCCTTTATATATTTACTGTACTGCTTACAGTCACACTTTGTCTGCCAGCCACTTATCATATTCCCTCCAGCTTTGAGTGAACTGAACTGAAGCCAAAACTAAATGTACATGATATATAATAAATAAAGTGAGACCAGCCATCTAAAACATAACTAAGCGTTTCTTCCATATGAAGTGATTCCATTTGTTTTAGAAATCAAATTGTATCAATTGTTCTTGGATGTGATCTTTCATCTACTGTTTGCTTCTTCTGATACACAAAAAACAATTACAACTATTTGTTATATATTATCTAAGGACAATTTAGTCCTGGAAATTTCATGTAGAGTCTGAAAGATGGAGAGGCAGGTTGTGTCGAGTTAAAGACACGATCAAGTTGCATTGTGGGAAGTGTATAATCAAGGTGTTTTAAGGGTCCATACAATCACAAACTCCACAACTTTAGGATGCTAAATCACTGATGAACCTCTTTAAGTACAGTAGTAAAATAGCAACGGTTCATTGTGAATTATGTGTTTAAAACATAGTACTGCACTCCCCATTTATTTTCAGTAAAGCACTTTGTGACAAACCCTGGCAAAGGAGCGCTGCACTAATCTTTGATTTGTTACTTTTAATAAGCTATAAGAAGTTTTATTAACTGTGAGGCTTTCTTTACGGTCACCCACGGTCCAGACTCTGCAGCAGCTTCGCTGTGCACTTGTCGCTGAAACCCAACACAGACACAGACATTAAGTGGCCCGCAGAACTCGTACATCTAAGCATTTTAATTGTAATGGGGCACTGGTGGTATTCATGGAGATGTGAACAGACTTGCAAAGTAA
The DNA here is from genome assembly GCF_000735185.1 of Notothenia coriiceps. Classification (NCBI taxonomy): domain Eukaryota; kingdom Metazoa; phylum Chordata; class Actinopteri; order Perciformes; family Nototheniidae; genus Notothenia; species Notothenia coriiceps. Next base: position 25,993 of record NW_011370579.1, read on the forward strand.
TTATGCCACAGCTCGAGAGTCTCATTTGTTGTTGTTGTTGTTGTTGTTGTTCTTTGCCAAGAAAATCCCCAAATGATAAAACTCAATAATACAATGATTATAAAACAATTCAAACATTGGAATGCAAAACTCCTTCTACAATCATCGCCAACTAAACTATATTTCCAATATATCGTATTTTACCACCTTTATTAGGTCTACCAATATTTAATATTCCATCCGTCACATACTTATGTAAATATAATACCTTGCTTTATATCTTGTTATTGTTCATTTGTAAATTCAACATGTATATTTTCTACTTTCTTGTTTATTTCTTGTCTTTACATTTGTATTGTACAATGCCATGTCTTTTTATGCTGCTGCAACACAAACATTTCCCAAATTGGGATCAATAAAGTTCTATCTTATCTTAATAAATTCACACAGCAACTAAAAGGATGTTTCTGAATATGAGGAGTATGTTGTGACTCCACACACACTTGTTTACCTGCAGATGCTGCACACGAAGCAGTGTGGGTGGTACGTCCTCCCCAGGGCAGAGACCACCTCCCCAGTGATGTACTGGCTGCAGCTGTCACACTGGGTCCCATGGAGCCGCTGGTAGTCCTCAGTGCAGATGTACTCTCCGGAGTGGTGGAAGAAACCAGAGTGCACCAGATCACAGCCACACACTGAACACACAGAGAGAGACAGAAAGAGAAACAGCTCGCATCACTCCCCAGAAATACAGGAAGAGAAAAATGATTCAGTGGGAATATCAATGAGATAACATTTGGAGTTAGAGAGCTGTTCATAAGTAGTTTGCATGCATCAGGAATTTCTTATCATAAGCCATATCATGACTTTATACACATCAATACATATGATCAGAGGTGGGAAGTAGTGGAGTACAAATACTTTGTTACTGTACTTAAGTACCTTTTTCTGGTATCAGTACGTTTTCTGACAACTTTTTACTTTTACTTCTTACATTTGTAACACAAATACCTGTACTTTCTACATCTTACACTTTGAACTCAAATACCTGAACTTTCTACTTCTTACATGTTGAACACAAATA
>NW_011370580.1:0-106424 GCF_000735185.1 Notothenia coriiceps
CACGGAGTAGCGGCCTCTGTGGCAGATGCCGGAAGTACTTGCCACTGCCCGCAGATGCCACGAAATGCGCTTGCTGTCTCTCTATTTATGGTCACTTACCTTAGATCGGAGATGTTGTGCTGTCACAAATTCAACCTAAAACCTGCAGCACTGAGTCGTGGAGTGGACCTGTCAGACATGGTAGAAAACATAGACTATATTTATAGAAGTGTTTGGAATATACACTGAACCTATGAGCTGCCTTTTACTTTTTACCAAAAACCCTTAAAGACAACATCGTATTTATTGCACAGCCGCTAACAGTTGATGTAAGTTACTAGCTACCAAGCTAGCATAAACATTCACAAAAAAGAGATGCTAACTAGACTTACCGATCAGATGTCTGCAAGTTGCCCATTTTGGTTTAAAAAAAACATGCCTCATTTCAGAGTCAAACATAAATGGGGAAATCTCTGTATGGTGCACACTTAAAACATTTTCTTTTGCCAAATACACCAGAAACAGAATCACGTATGAGCCGCCAGCCGCCAGTTACAGGTGGGCGGGGGGAGGGGAGATCCATACCCTTTTCAGTTTCAAAACAAAAAACTTTCATAGCAGAACATGTTTGCATTCTATAAAACATTCCCAGGCGTAGACTTGTGATTCTTTCTTTTTTTTACATTTAAACCATTGGTCCATTTTGGGATTTGTCACTTATCCAATTTTCAAAAGGTTTATAAAATGAATTTATTTATTTTTACCAGATTAAGCATTTAATCGGGTATTGAATGTTTAATGAGCATTTCTTGAATTATTGCATTTATTTTACTATATTGGCCTGTTTTCATAGATGGGAGGGATCTGCCTGCAGGCGCCACGGCAGGGCCCAGGAGGTGAACAGGGACCTCTCCAAGTAGCAGGCCACACTCCATATTTAGGTCTGTTCGGGGACTTGAACTGGCGACCCTACGGCTCACAGTCCAAGCCCGTACTGACTGAGCCACTGCCATTTATACTTGTTTATCATGTTTTAGAAGTAATTCAAAAGCAAGCTTGCAAAAACGGGTGAACATTTAGTTTATTTTCTAAATTGATGTCAGTTAATCTTTGAGTGATATACAATTACCACTGAATATAATGCAGACATAATTACCGTTTGTGAAGTTTCAGACAGTTCAAATTATGTACTTAAATAATAAGAGCATTAAAGATTTTCAAATCCAATGTGTCCGAGTTCATAAAGACAAAGTCCTTCAATCAGTATTAGGAACAACATTCAAAAGCACCTTACTCCACCTGTAGATAAAGAGAAGGACAACACATCCTACCTTGACCTAACTGCAATACAAAGGCTTAAAAAACAAGTTGAACCAAACATTTGAGAATGAGATTTTTTATTAGAAAATGATGACAGCCTACAAGACAAATTTAGCCAGCATCTGAACCGAGACAGATAACAAAAACATAATCACGACGAAATTCCTTTTCAAAAAAGCTTGGTGACAAAAAAAAAAAGTATCATAGAAACTAAAAAGTGGTACTCAAAAACATACCAATACAGGAAGAGCGTACTCAGCAGCTTTCCACATGAAAGAAAATGAATTTGTCCAGGGATTAGTGTGATCTTGCTCTGATTCTTCCTTAATAAATCCAAAGATCTCGCACAATCCATTCTCCAAAGGCTTTTTGTGAAATCACATCCTTTTCGACAGGTAAGAATGTCGTCTCCGAACTTCAACACACAAAGGCTTCAGATCCCAAAGAACCTTAAACTGCCTTGCGGTGGTACTCTGGAGGGGCAACTTCATAGTCACTTGCATTGAAAAGCGATGCAGAGTTCTTCACAAGATACCTGGAATAGAGTTACATTTGATTTATTAAAAAAGGTGGAGATTTATCACTATGAGTCTTATTAATAACAATGTTGTGACTACTTACTTGAGGAAGTCTTGTAGATAACTGAGCAGCAGGGCAAGGCTCTTTTCATCCAGGGGAGTGTACGCCAGCATAGCTCCAATTCTCACTTGGAAAACCAAACAAAGAAAAGATTTATTATTTTATTTATTATAACCACCACATTGCCTGTGTCAAAAAAAAGATATCAAAAGAAGCAGGCTGCACTCTTATTTCCATGTGCAGATTGAGTTGATGTGGTTTACCTGAGTATTTGTTTTTGTAATGCTCAAGAGGATAACATATAAGCAGGTTAGGGCTGTTTTAATGTTCCGAGTAGAAAACCACCAGTCCATCATTTTAGACGAAGTTCTGATTTTAATTATCAGGATTTTCAAATCAAAACTCAAAAGAGTCAGAGAGAAGTGACTCAGCCATGTGTGCCATGGAGAATTTGTAAAAGATCAGAAACAAACTTTTTTTTTTAACTTTTGGTAGTTGAAGAGATACACATTGGGGTCACATGTATTCTTTTTAATATAGCCAGACTTGTCTTTGAGGCCAATAAGAATATCGACTTTTTAAGGGGTTAATAATGATAATGGCGGAGCAAAAATAAAAACCAAAACTTTGGGGCCGTGCCCAGAACATTATTCAAAAGTTGGGAGTCCATGGGGGAATCATTAGATCCCTAAATTGGACAGTTTTACCTTGACTGGGATCACTTCTACATTTAGATTGCTGCTGCACTAATTCCACTGCAGAAAATCAGATTTCTGTAATAAATACTACAGCAGGTAATGTTGTACAGGTGCTTTTACCAAAGAGTCTGAGAAGGTGAGGGGCGCCATAGATTTGAGACATAGATGTATCCGGATGGTTGGCCAGGATGTCTGCGTACTGCGGCCTTTCAAATTTGTAGAGAAGTTGTGTGCCCAGCATGACACTGAAATATTCCTTGATACCAGCAACCACCTCGTTCACTGCAAACTCCCTGAGCAGGGGAGGAAAAACGAGTTACATATCGATGACACAAAGCAAGTCATGTTTTTGCACTGCCTGGTGATCTTCAACAGCTAAGTAAGTAAGTACTGTAAGTAGTAACAATGTGTGTATTTACTTGCTGTCAGAGTTTCCTCTTGATTTCTTGTAGTTTGCATAATCTTCCAGGACTGAATCAACGTTCTTCTTGGCAGGTAGGTGGAAAAGCTGAAATCATGAAACAAAAAAGAACAATGCTGATAAATAACTTTGGAAATGATATAATGCAAATACATGTGATTTATTTAATACAATGCTGCGGTTAATAACCTGTTTTTGTCGTGTAATCAGGTCCCAGTCATCAACAAGCCATGGTTTCAGTTCCTCAGGGATTTTTACTCTCACCTCCACTCGATTTATGAAGGTCTCCTCCTGAAAAAACAGGAACCGATGTCAGAAAAGCCACACAACGACGCTTATAGCACAATGCTTACACAGGTAATGCCTCAAAAGTCGCTTTATTAACTCACGCTTTCAACAGTTGGGTCGACGCGTGCCCTCTTCTTTCGTGGAGGGTGGGTTGGGTCTCCTCCTGAACTAGTACCTTCACCGGCACCAGGAGCTGCACATTCAGAAACATAGCTATGTGTTATTTTATCCATAAAAACAATGACGGTGGAAACACAGTTGCAAAAACCTGATGATTTGTATTTTAGAGAGCACGTACGTACACTAATATGTAAATACACAAATATGATGTACTTACTCTTTTGTTTGTTCTTTTTGGTTTTCCTACAGAAAAAAAATAGAAAGCAAAGGTGTAAACATGTGTTTTTTTTAAACATTGACTTTATAAAAAGCGTGGTAGGAAACATCAAATCAGCTGACAGGTAGAATAAAGAATGACATTAACTCACACATCATTTTTCTGCGGGGGAGCAGGTATTTTCTTATTTGGCGCAGCACCCCTCATTCTCCCTTCTACATAATGGTCTCTAAATTAAGAAAACAAAACATGTTCAATACTTCATACATCGTTCATTTTCAGGAGATTAGAGGACACAGACAGTGGTGTTTTTAGAAGGCTCTTTTTGTGGACCTTGGCCATAAAGAACTCAATATATTTACATTTAAAACATTGAAATTAGTAAAAAAATTAATTAAAAACACGAGACGATAGACTTACTGATTGGCCCTCTGAAGCTCTTTCTGTTTCTGCAGATTAGTGTCCACATACTTTAGCACTCTGCTTTCAGGAACCCATTCGTCCCAACTGAAAGACAAAACACCATGAAATTAATTAATCCCATTGAAACCCTATACCGTGCAATTCTTAAAAATGTCATTTATTTGAGCAAACACTTACTTCTTATTCCAACCACTGTAATGAATAAAGTATTTGATATGTTTGTCCTTGATGTTTATCTTAACACACTGCAAAGAAAGACATACGTTATTGTCAAAAATGTACCAGACACAGGGAAGGACCACATGATCAGAGAAACAGGCTAACTAAGACAGCCTACCTTAGCTTCGTAGAGCAATGGCCCATGAAAACACAGCACTCTTTCACCTGAACAGAGTGTCGGTCAATTAAAATCAGCATGAGATCAGTTCGAGTGAATCACGATGAAAATGTAAGGCTGACTAAACTACTGACACACACACAAAAACAATTATTACACCTTACATTTTAATTATTCAACAAATGTCTGATGGCCGAGAACAATCATTACATCAAGGGGTAAAGCATTTGTTTAAGCCGCACAAGTGGGACTCATCAGTCAGGCTAGTGTCAAGTGTTTCATTTAGGAGCAGACTTGGTTTGATCTATGTGTAAAGCCGAAAAAGTAATCAGTTATTTGCAGAAATAGTTGACCAATATATTTGTTATATATTAGCAAGTAGCTACACATCAACTAATCCTAAATTACTTTCGATGCACGAAGCTTTTTGCATTTCTCTGAGAGCAGCAGAAAAAACACAATATGACAACAGAAGTTAGCCAGTTAGATCAGAGTTCTACACTAAACGGTATGTAAAAATAATACTGTCAATGGGAAGAACAGAAAAGTGGGCGGTGAAATCAATGGGAGCTAACGTTGCATGAATGAAGCTACCGCTTATAGTCAGAAAATCCCAATAACGCTAACATTAAAACCATACATTTTTCAGGTATGGTCTTGCTAATATAACACGATGTTGAAAAGAAAATCAGGTAGTGATACTTCACTAAAGCGGAGGATAAAAACGATCAAACCTGTTTAGTGAAACAACAATAGAGGCTAACAGAGATAGCGGTTCGTGCTAATGCTAGCTAACAGACACCGGACATTTCCGAAGGTCCCAGTCCTCACCGAAACCATAAACCTCTCGGAAAATATAACAAGACAGTGTATTACCTTCTTGAAATTTAGGTTTCGGGTCCTGTTTCGGCGCCATTCACGGATTAAACTAACAAAATATGGGGAAAATTGCTAGCTTCCATTACAGTCTGAAACGGTGCTGCTCTCTACATACGTCATAATCAACGCGATGACGCAATAATACCGCGACCAAAGATGTGGCTCACGATGAAATGCCAAATTTTAATTTATGCAGAGTGAAAATAACAAGTAAACGTGTTTTTGAACGTCTTTGTCCTATATTCTTCCCTCTACATTTGTATTCCGGTTTTTTAAAACGATAATATTATTTGTATATTTATATTGCTGCTCCTGAAAGGTCCACAACATGTACCACATAGGCCTACCACATTTTTAGTATAATGAAAAAACAGAATAGAAAAATAAGTAATTGTGGCACCTCTATAGTCATCATTCTGAAGCTAAAAAACAGATAGGGATCAGCTGAGACTTAATTTAGGAGTTTTATGAGAAAACAGTGTATACAGAGAGGGCTTTAGTTGGTCCTCTATATCACCCTGATTCAGTATAGGGTTTCACACAAAGCATTAAAAGCTGCTTTGGTTTTCTTCCGACAGCTCTCCGGCGGAACAGACCCTGGTGCAGCTTTATTTGTGCCAGTTTTTGGCTCTAAATGTGCAGATTGGTTTGGCTCACTGACAAAACCTAAATGCAACCGAGCCATTGTGTTGCTATTGGTTACACCTAACCAAAGTGTGTGTTCAAATTGTGATTTAAGGCAATGTGTTATGAAGCCAGAGGTGCCACCGGCATAATTACAAAGAGACTTCAATTAAAAATAAATGGATACTTTTACTATCAACTGATAAATTAAAGTATCATTTGAATGTTAATAAACTCACTTATTAATAAAACAATTATTCAATGAATGAGTCTAGAGTATTTTGTTGTTTGTCTATTGTGACAAATGAATAATTCAATTTAAAAAGGAAATTAAATGAATGAAATTTATTTATAAAAGACATTTCTCCTTTTGCTACATGTGTGTGATTTCACATACACCACCAGGAGCCTTTCCACTGTGAAATTTCAAAATGTCTTTGATAATGTTCATTATAACCAAACACAGCTAAATCTACACTTCTGTGTCTGACGTTAGGCCACCAACATACTCATGCCTCCCTCTAAACACAGGCCATGTGAATAAAAGTAATATGAAAGCAAGTTTCTGAACAAGGACATTTAAAGCTTGATCTTACCCTGAACTGTGTTAACTGTAGCTGAAATACAATAAGCAGTCTATGAAACATTGCTTAGGCCCCCTCACCACACCAAGGTCCCTGTCAAATCTTAAAACCTATTGATCCATGACTGGTAAATCAATGTCTGAGAACTCAGCGTAAGGGCACCTGTTTCATATCAGTTTCAAAGATGTAGGCAGTTTAAAATAGGCGGAGCAGGGTGGGAAATATATTCAACAATACAGATGGAGACACTTTTTTTTTGGACCAAATACCAAGAAAGCTAACGTCACTTCCAGCCTCAAATGTATTTTATGTTTAGTGCTAGTTAACATGAACACATACTGACCTTTTTCTTCATCAAATCTTTGTAATTCAAAGATACTAAATTGGCCTCTGATTTAAGGGCATGCTTTTTAAAGTGTTTCAAAAGTTTGATTAAGTTTAGGATTTTCACCAAGCAACTAACTGGATTAGAAGACCTCTCAGTGCGCCTTACGGTAACAAAACACATGCAGCTGAACAAAGACTGTCACCAGAGACACTCCAAATGTGCACTTTCTTCTGTTTAATTCTTACAAATATCAAACAGCACAGTAGACCTTGTAGCGGTTCAAAATGATCAAAGCCTCTATTGAGTTATTGACATCATCTGATAGTGAAACAAAAGAAAATGTTACAATGCATGTCAAGCAACTATGACATTTTTAAATAGCATTAATTATATAATTACAAAAGAAATATCACATACAATGACAGCAATGTATATTCACGAATCAAATGAATGCTTAAAATATATATGATAATAAATAATCCTAATTGTAAGCATAAGTCAAGAAAAATAAAGGGAGGGGATGCGTCCGTAATAACTTCAATGGTTTTAACTTCTGGGCCAAAATGCATGTTGTGAAACACTCGAAGACTAAGCTATCACAGCTCTCTAAAAGGCGTCTGCAAATACACTTAAGAAAGAAAGGCTCTGCATCCTGAGGCCTCGCCGCAGAACTGCTCGCTCAGGACGAGCGTTCAGGTCATTCGAAGAGGCATGCAAAGCTGCAAACGACTAAGTGTGAATGCCTCACTGCTCCCTACAGCCTTTATGTAAAGAAGCAAGTGCTAAAATCAAACATAAAGACATCATGAAATGTTAAATAAAGAATGAAGTGGATCGGAAGCTAGCTCCGTCTTGAAAGAGGTCAACCTGTCACGTTTCTGTAGTTTCCTGTGTATATTTTCAAAATAAAATAGACGTAGAAAAGTACACAACAAAGAGGCTGCTTGCTGGACTAGTGCCATTCATTCACACCGTGTAAAAGCCTGGTCTTACAATACTGACTTACTTCTTATTTATATGTATTTTAGGTACAGTCTAAACTATACACTATTGTTCATATTTGACTGAAACAGGCAAAGAGTGCAGTTATGACAACAGAAGGATCTAGCTTTTGCAATTCTAGTGTCAACAGTTCCTAGAGGCATGAGGAATGCTTCTTTAAAAAACCGCATACATCCAACATAACTTACATCATAAATAATTTCTTAAGAATAATATGACCACAGCATGAGTGTCTTACAGAAAAATCTACAGTGATGGCTAAAATGGCCAGATCTTTCTGCTGTCAAGTCATTTAGACAGATATGATGCCATTTAGAAAATAAAGAAAAGTTTTACATGTTCCTGTTTCGCCTTTTTTACATCTATAACAATGCCCATTTTCTTTATATTCTAAATATCATGTTACATAAGGTACGACCTCATTGGGTTCTGTGCACATAACATTATACTGAAATAATGCCATCAACATGGAATATCGAAACAAAACTGTAAAAACCAGGTACAAAAGGTACAATATAATCAAAGGACCACGTGAAGGGGTGTGAAAAAGTCTTCAGTATTCACAGAAAAATATCAACTGAAGTAACTCACCGGACAAGAAGCGTCCTAAGTTTATATACATATGATAAGTAAAATTGAAAATAGATTTTCCTCTCTGTACATAGCACTGTATTCTTTCATCTTCTTCCGTATTTACAAAGACCTCCCGGTCTCCCTTGTCTGTTAGTTCTGTGTGGATCTAGTCAAGAGAGATAACGTCAGATATGGAGCCATAAATGGCCGCCGCTGCCGCTGCAGCTTCCACCGAGGACCTGGACAGTCCTGAGAGGTTGTCCCTGTCCCTGTCCCGCTCTCTGTCTTTGTCGCGGTCCCGCAGGCTGCTGGAGGACACCAAGCTGCTGGTGCTGCCACTGTTGCTGCCTCCGTTAGTGGCGGCCAGCGTGCTGCTCCCCGGGGTGCCCGACTGCTCCCGCAGCATCTGAGAGGGATAGGGCAGGAAGCGGTTCAGGAGCAGGTCGTGGTCCTCTGAGGCGGACGCTGAGGCTGCTGCTGCGGCGGCCATCACCATGTTGTAATGCTAACAGAGAAGAGAAGAGTTACCATTAACATTAAACTACCAGACATAAACAAGGGCAGTATGATTCTGCTGAAGGTCAGGTGTTGCAGTGAATATACCTGATTGTCGCCTTGGAGGAAGGAGAAGAAATTTAAATCTGTAAGAGAAGACACAAGATTCAACAACACGGAACAAACAGTTGTTTACATATAGGTGCGCCTTTTTAACTATGTTTCAATGTATAAAACAGGCATTGCTTCAACATATTGAAACAAAGAACGGCTGCTGTAGTCTCCCGCCCACACTTTGTGAGGCTATACTTCTCCTTGAGCAGATGGAGCTGCTCTTCTTTACAGAAATTGCAGTAGATTGACAGGAATTGTGGAAAAATATAAAACGAAAAAAACATGCTTCTCATAACTCCAGAAGCTTTTTTTTCATAATCAAAGTAAGTGATTGTGTTGTCTGTAGATATTTGAGGAAATTGCAAACAGGCCAATACCTAATTCACCAAGTAGTGGCTATTTAAAAAAAAACATAGACAAATATAACTGTAAAAAATGTAATAGCACGATTATCCCTTATGTTGCAGTTAATCAAATATTAAAATGACTACTGGTAGTTCAAATAGCAAGGATCATAGCAATGGCAGTTGCAGTGTGTAAGGGGTGCACAATTTGGCAGTTTGGTCTGAGCTCACTTTAAAGAGATGGGGCCTTTATCCACAGGCGTGATTCAAAGCTGTGTTTTTATTAACGGTCCGTCCACACTACAGCTTCGACAGCTTCAAAAACGGTTTCCAACGCGTCTGCCCATTCACTTTGAATGGGGTGACGTCACCAACTGCTAGGACTGTCTTAGGGAAGATGGCATTTAGATGCGCAGCTCCACTGTCTTGGAATAGTCTGCAATTGAAATGGAAACTGAGCAATCTGGTGCCACTAAATGTTTTTAAAGCTCGGTTGGATGCTACTCAATCCGAAGCTGTTGGTACCTGTCCATGTGGATAGTTATGTAAATTGTAAATCCCTGTAATGATGCCCTTTTTGTTGTTCTGTTTATGTTTTTATGTTTCATGTGGAACCTACTTGAGCAGGTCTCCCTTGAAAAAGAGATCAATGATCTCAATGGGATACACCTGGATAAATAAAGGTTTGAAATGAAAGCCAAAACTAGTCTTCATCTTCAGGACATATCGCTCCACCACATCTCAGCAAGTAAACACAGCTCAGCGTTGAGCTTTTCAGCTTTGGATGAACCTTAGAAGACATTCCTTCTCCAACAGTATGGACCGAACACATGAATACTGTTGCCAATAATATTTCGATCATACATATGTGTTTATTTTATAAAGACAGACTCAGCTAAAGTTTATTGTAGTGACAGTCGTACCTGGCAGGTCACTAGTTGTGTGATAATAGTGGCGATAGTCCTGGATGAGGGGAGGGGGGGGAGGAATGTAGCTGCTGTCCACAGGGGGCATGCTGGGATCTCTGCTCACTGGAGAGTCCTGGGTGTGTAGGTTCAGTACTCTGAGAGGAAACACAGCGACATCACATCAGTCGAACAAAGGAAGTAACACACCAGAGCGCAGCACAAAGATCTTAAAAATACATATTTTTACTGTTATCTAACTTCCTGTTTTTTGGTTTGGAGACTCACCCCTTGCTCGGAGGCGGAGAGACGGGGGACAGCGAGGGACAGGGTCTTTTGAGAGGCGGCTCGTCGTCCAGCTCCTCCTCTGAGGAGCTGTCGAGTGTCAGGTCGATCACATCCACTTTCTTGTTGTTGTCGTGTGATCCCCGCCTGTGCTCCTGCGGGTTGTTCTGAGACGAGTCTACAAAAGGAACAGTTACCTCACACTGTGCTCAATCAAACACAGGAAGACCCTGAAATGCACACGCTACATACCGCTGTCTACGCCGTTGTACGAAGCGGACACCTCCTGCACCTCTCTCTTCGACCTCATGGGATGCCAGTTTCCATCTTCTTTGAACTGGATTTCATCGCAGTCAGAACAGCTATTCAGGATTTCCATGAACAACCTGAGGAAAACAGCAGGACAGTTCAAAGAGTTTAGCCCCTTTGCAACCAGAACAACATCAGCTTCAGTAGATCTTCATCCTTTAACACTGATCATTTGGAAATACAGTATTGTTGGAAATTAAAGCTGCAAATTATATCTGGGTTTTTAGGCAGTTATATATATAAAAAAAAGAATACAGAAGGTTGCTTTGGTGCAGGGTTCAGGTACAAATGAGATAATAACATATAAAGCAGTAAAGCAACAATTCCATTATTTGGACTCCAAAGCACTTCTTAGATTGCTCTAACACAATGAAGAGGGATTATTAAGTAAGGTACATTTCATTACGATCATGTCAGACAGTAATCTAGCAGGAATGTGTGCCGTGTTGTGCTCACCCGTCGATAATGAGGTGTTCGTACGGTGCCTTCTTGTCGCAGACTGGACACACCCAGGTCGGCTTCTTCTCGTTCATTTGGATGTAGAGTGTAGCATCGAAGCACTGAAGGTGAGAACACGTGAGCGCTCTGCAAGGGATGGTCAGCCTCATCTTCCCCAGCTAATAGAGAAAACACCAAATAAATGTGACTTCATTAAATCATGTTTGCAACATTTCCTTTGATTGGACATAATGTAATAATAGGGCGAATCTGTTTGTTGACAAACTGGTTCTACAAGTATATCATGAAGGCTAGTCAAATATTTCTCCCAACAATCTAAAATAACTTTTCTTTAGAGGAGCAGTGTGTAGTGGAGTATTTACAGGACACAGGAGAGAGACTCGTAGACTGGTGGTGGCGATCTCACTCTCTGGATCAGCTGTTAACTTCTCTTTAACTGTCAGAGAGAAAAGACAAACACAAAGATTAAATGAGTGTGTTTCATTCAAGTGGATTTGTCAATTTGATCAATACACACTAGATAAAACCAGAGAACATGGAATAACCTATCTTTAATTCCCCGGATTTCCACAAAACAGTTGTGACAATATGAAAGTGAATTGATATGATTGTCTTTGACTTACAGATGTAGTGGAAACTTACTCAGAGCTCTTGAGTGGTCCGGGTTTCTTATTCCTTTGGCCCGTAGTCTTTGCAACAACACTACAGAGGACTGCTGTCTCACCAGATACACAGCCATGGAAAAACTCTGACAGAAAAAAGATAGAAATAATGAGCGAGTGAGTTCCATCTACTGTCCTTTTTAATGGGCTATGCAGATTGAATCCCAACGCTTTGCAAACGTCTTCTTACCCTCCCAATTTCTGAAGTCCATGACACCACAATGGTGTTGGGTACTGTGGTGGAAAGTCGGACCAGAGAGGTGATGTTGATGGAGCGACTGGGCCTTTTTGGTTCAACTCCATTTTTGGTTGGAGGAAGATATCCCTGCAGAGAAAACATCCAACATCAGTGACCTCGATTCTCAGAAATTGGTGTCGTGTTACACAGAAAGTATGATAAGATTATCCATTCACAAACTGTCGGGACTCACCGGGAGATTACAGGGTTTGCCGTTCACCTTCACACACAGATTAGGGGGGAAATGATCCTCCTGGGGACAGCTGGTCTCTGATAAACAAAATCTGAAAAGGAAGAAAAATAAATGACAGAAGCTCTAATGTGAAGGACAAATGTAAAAAACTAATATAAGCGCTTTGAGCACCAGGAAAAACGCTATATAAATGTAATGTATTATTAATGTGTTTCTCATGCTAATCTAAAAACTTCCCAGCTATTTTATTGAACATGCCTTACACTGTAAAATAAAGAATATAGTTAAGGTTGAAGTTAAAACTTGGGTGAGGGTTAAAATTCTTTCATCTGAATCTGAAAAAGACATAAATAACAAAAACTGTACAAATGCCAACTATTTCTGGAAACTTCTCAAAACTGAGAGAGGCTAACCGAGCCCCAATATTCACTGAATGCAAATCTACTTATTGGTTAAAAGAGAAATGTATGTTCAACATACCTTAACTGGACTTGAACAGCAAAGTCACATTTGGTCCCAGATATGTCCCTAAAGAAGTGAAAAGAGTCAGAAGTCAAATGAGGCTGGCCCAAAGTAAAACAGCATTTAAAACACATCAGTTTACTACGATTGCTTGCTGTGTCAGATATAACAGCTGCATTCTAAATCACGTAAACAGTATATTGAAAATAGTTTGGTAGTAACATTGTGTTTTTTCTTCCTTCTCGTCTCTTACCAGAGAGCTTTCTCACTTACATGGAGCTGCTGATCTGTGTAACTTGGTGCGGTGTTAATGCAAAGGCATAACATGCTTCCTGGAACCGCTGACTGTTGTCTGAGGCTACAAAAAAGAAACCACAACACAGCATGACACTCAGAGGGGAAACCTTCAGCATTTCCTAGGCACTAATGGCAACTCATATTGAACTTTGACCAAGCACGGTTTTGAAAAGTCATGTTACAGATATCTGTGGTCAGAATGCTCCATCACCCACAGTAGGAAGTGGTGGACTCACCCAAGCTGGTTGGCTTAATGAGCTCATCCAGAACGTCGTAGAATGGCAGTCTTTGCAGCTTGACATCGGGGTGAACAGGGTGCAGGGCGGAGGGGAGGTGGGACAGATTCAGCTCATGCTTCGGCCCGAGTAAAGAGACCGGCAGCAGAGGCGAGGGGGAACCGTGGCTGTCAAACCCAAGCTGGGCAAGGCCAGCGGGCAGGCTGGAGGCCGAATGAACGCCAGGCAGAGCCAGGTCCACCGGCGATACCATTTTGGTTGGGAAGCGCCGTCTGTAGAGCTCTTTGATCTTCATCTGCACTGCCGGACTGCACCCAGCCTTCAATAGGTGGAGAGCTTTGGTCAAAAGTTCGTGTTTGCGGCCGTGCTTATTCCGTCCTGCATAACCCAACAACACCTGGAGCTCCGAAACTCGAAGGCTCATTACCATTTGCTGGAAGAAAAAAAAAGTGGCCAAAATTGTCTGTTATTACAATATTATTATCACAAACAAGTCTAATTTTCTCATTTAGGCTTTACCACTTAAAGCATTAACTATCCAATCATGTCTGATTTATATAATTCAAATCCTGCTTGGAGAAGTACGACTTATAGAGTTTCTTTGGACTTTGTCTGGGTACAATAAAACTACTAGGGATGCACCGAATATTCGGCCGCCGAAAATTATCGGCCGAAAATGGTTAAAAAGGGCCTTTCGGCCGAAAGGGTTTTAGCACCGAAAAAATATCACCGAATGTCAGAGAACAGGGTTACGTTGGTAAGCTAACGTGTTGTTGTGATGACGTAATCAAAACGCGGCGACAAGCACGGCGCGCGACCATGCTCGCGGCTGGCTCACAGCCAACTTGTCTGCCGCTTGGAGATATTTTAAAATATCAGAGAAAGAGGCGCGGATTGCGATTTGTAAAACGTGTTCAGCTGACATTTCTCGAGGGGGTGTAACTGCAAAGACTTTCACCACTTCAGGATTACTCCACCACTTGAAATCAAAACACCCGGACAAATATGCGGAGTAAGATCAAATCACAAGCACTGACAGCGAGAGACTGTTCAGCGCTGCCTCTCATGTGCTTTATGAGAAGAGGAACAGACTTATGGCTGATAAAGCAGAGAAGCTACTGTTCATTAAAAAGAACCTCCCACTTTTCCTTAATAAGTAGACAAGGCTGGCTTATCATAAGCTTATCTAGTTCTACCATGTCTACTTTGTACTTTCGGTATCTAAATGATACAATGTTGTTTACATTGCTCATGAGGACAGACCACCTTATTTGCAGATTCTTGAAATTGTAATTTAATTTGTAATTGATTGTGGATTTTGTATCCAGTTTTCACTTTATGTATCTTTATACAATGTTTACTACTTTTCTTATGAGGACAGACAGCCTTATTTACAGATTCTTGAAATTCAATTGTAATTTCATTTGTAAATAGTTACATTCATGTGGATTTATCCAGTTTGCACATTTGTATGCATGCACTTATAGGTGCATTTGTTGTTGTTGAAGGCCTGGCTGTTACAGTCTTTATTTACACTATTTTGTTCTAGGCCTACTGGCCTAGATGTTTATGCAGTTTTAAAGCACCTTGGCTTTGTTCTGAATGCACTTTGTTGTAGTTATCCTACAAAGAAAAATAAAATACACTTGACTTGGAATTAATGTACTGTATGCATTCAAAAGTGCTGAATAAATGTTTTATGGACCCATAATAGTGATTATTATTTAAGTTAAGTTTTGCCATAATCATGTATTTTTCCATAATCAGGCAGCTGAACAACATTGGTAAAAAATGTATACATTATATATATATATATATATTTATATTAATCATTTTCGGCCTTTCGGCATTCGGCCAACTGTTTCCTATTTTCGGTATCGGTTTCGGCCAAGAATTTCCCATTCGGTGCACCCCTAAAAACTACACAATAAAAGCAGACAGTATATTTAACAAACAAAGCCACCAACATAATTTATACTTCATCAACTTATAGCTGTAATGCATAAAGCATCACTGCACATGCTGGAAGTGATAATACAGGGGGGGAAACAATAGCATGAATATCTGCACAAAATAATGGAATATAATACAGCAGAGACGGCGTCTTGAGACAGTGTCAGAGAGGTGTCAATTCAAACTTTGAAAAGTAGCTTGTGAAGATGTATTAGCCTGCATTATACCATGCAGTGGTCGTTTTGCTTTAGGATATTTATATTTCCAACAAATACATTCTATAGTGTATAAAGGGTAATGTTACCTGATGTTACATTAAAAAGGTACTCATGTTTTCATGCCCACCATATGTATAGTACTCTCATGAACTACGATGTTTAAAACGTGCAATGTTGCTCTACACACCATTAAAACACATAATTAAAAGACAACCTTTCATTATGAAGAGCATAATGCAAATGTGACTTTCAACCGAGTTGATCAATCAAAATCATCTTTATGTTAATTGACAATCCCAATTAGCTCTCAATGTTGGACTGGAAAAACTGAATATTTTAGTAACCGTAAACATACCAATAATGCTTAATATCTGGCTGCTTAATACCACATGTTGTGCCAGATGGAAGTGAAACATTGACATACACTCACTAAATGTAAATGATATACAAATGTATGTTAAATGACTTGTATACAGTATAGATTTAATAAGGCTAATACGAGATTAATGAGTTGAGGCAACAGTGCAGAAATTCGCTAAGGACGTGAGGAGATGAAAACAAACCGTTTCACAAAGAGTGTTTTCTTTCAAATATGAATTACGTTCTAATATAAGAGGGTAGAAGAAGGTTGAGGGACACATTTAGCATAGGCTAGCTAACAGCGCCTGTGTGATACCGGTGTAATCTGACTGAAACAGAACCTAAAGACACAGTATTTCGTTTATCTCGTCTATTCAAACAATAATCGCCACATAAACAACATTACAGTCAACAAGACTGTGGATAGTGACCATATTTCGTGGACTGCTCCTTCACATCAAATACAAAAAATAACGCCAATGGAAGCTACATTGCGCTTGTCTTCCAGGGAATAGACAGAGCCCTTTTTAAAACAGATATTGCAGTTCACCTGATGCTCTATTGATAATGTCAGTTACCTAACACCAAAGTGCCGTCGGGTACAACACGTAAAAATGAATGTTGTTTTAGTATTTGTCTATAAGCGATATCTGGCCTTAACTGCAGGTGAGCCGCTCAGCGGAGGCAGCCTAACGGAACGTCGGCAACAATAACAAAGCTAATGCTAACGGGCTAGCCAGACAGCTAACAGCTGGTCCGGTCTTCACTGCTCTGTTGTTTTGGTATTAAATGCTTTAAAAGCAACACACATCGGGTCTCTATGTTCAAATAACAATGGTGCTATGATTTGAAATTCGAATCTTACTGTATGAACTGCTTATTTGTCAAGCTAATGAAGGGGCTCGCTTTACCTTCAGTTCCGCACTCTCCGCCATCTTGTTACATTATCTGCGCATGCGCAACGGCCATCCTCAAGGGACAGCGAAATTCAAAATTGAGTGTCGCTTCCTGACCTCATACAGCAGGGGGCGCTACCGCGGCATATACAAACTGTGTTGTAAGTAGATTTACTCAAGTACTGTATTTTAATACAACTTTAAGGGACTTCTACTTTACTTGAGTATTTCAATGTTTTCTTACTTTGTACTTGCTTCCTCACTAGCCCACGATTTACCTAAATTGGTAAATGGTGTGCTTTTACTCCATTAGCCTACATTAATGTATTACCTTTAGGGAAGATTTGGATCAATGAAGTGAAATATAAAACAGCACTTAAATAAGACTTTAGTCACACCTGGAGTCACATTCACAAGCTACTCTGCAGCATACAAGGTAATTAAAAATATCTGCACATTTATAAGGTTTAATAAACTTAAATGCGCCAATAATTATCATCAACACATTATATTATAGGAAAATGGGCCAATCTGCCTTAGAGTACTTTTGTTGGTACTTTAAGTATATTTTGATGCTAATACTTTTACACGTTTTAAATGCAGGACTTTTAACAGAGTATTCTGGTGGTACTTAAGTATATAAGTGTACTTCTCTAAATGTAGCCTATCTGAAGAACTGTATTCTGCTCGTAAAAGAGTGCATACAAAAAGGTTTGGTTAGGATGTTTCTTCCCTTTTATTCAATTTACAGCCTGCATATTTTTATCTTTAAGGATTAATCGATTATTTAAGTTATCATTGACAGAAATAAATGATCACCTTATTGATAATCTACTAATCGTGTAAACCATGCACAAATGATGAACAACATAAAAGTAAATAAATGTGCTGCTTTGAATCATTGAAAAATAAACACATGATATTTTGATTTAGACTGTTGGTCCGACAAAAACTTGAGGACGTCACCTTCAGCTCTGGGAAATTGTATTTAGCGACTATTTACTGCAATGTATGGCTATATTTTTTTTAATGTGAAAAATCGATTCACTGATCAAATACAAATATGTACAGGGAAAATAATTAGGCTAAAAGTTGCATTCATACAGCGTTTCTAAGAAACATAAAATATGTTTTCTTATTGATAGGTTCCTCTTTTGGCGATCCATCAAGATCCATCCAAACAAGATCATTTGAAAACATACAAAGGTCAAAGTTTCACATGAATCAAAAGCAGAACAATATGGCTTCTTAATTTAAGCGTTAGGCTATGGCCTAAATTCCTTTAATTCAAGTTGACAACAATGGGCATGATTCCAAATTTCTTTTCATAAAATGATTTATTCATCAACGACAAAAACAAATATTACATGAAGAAATAGGCTACTCTTAGAATATGTTTCAATACATACAAGGTTGCAGTGTACAAATAGCCTACTGACTTCTGTAAAGTCTTCAGAAACAGTTAGACATGGTTTGACGCTTCAAATAATTATATTGCAGGCCGATTTCATTTTTTATAGAAATTACCATAATTTGTTTAAAGTGCATAACATCCAAATGAAGCTATTGGCCTGCAAAGAAGAACATAGAAAATGTATTAGGCTTATGCACAATACTGAGAGGATAAAGAGCAATGAATTGGCTATTAAAAGCCTCCATTATTGACAAAAAAAGAGGAAATAACAACCTATTACAGTATACACACATTGTCATTGCACTTTGCCACAAATAATAAATATCATCAATGGTATCATTTCAGAAAAACAAATTATATATGCAAAATGGACATAAATACTAAGGGTGTAGATACACATTTCAATTCAATATATTACAAGTAATTACATGTTAGTCTTCTTTAGACTGGATTCCTCAGAGGTTTTTCATGGTTTGACAGAAGATGTGTCCTTTGTGTCCCTTTTCTTTCATAAAATGTCATCTGGTTCAGGGTGGGAGGAGAGGAGATTTGAAGGAGCAGGATCCGCTGCAGTGGCGTGGAGTCAACATCTTACACGAGAAATGGTGTAAAGCGTCGTGAGCTTCTAAGAAAAAGGAGATGAAAGATCAATAGTGTACGAGCACGGAGGGCAAATCGCATGCATTGAGAATGATATTAAAGTATAACACAGAATAGACGTATCAGGCTTTTGGGAGTAAAACTCGATTGGTTGGTTGATTCAAGGGGCATGCTCTAAAAATGTTTTGGATGTCAGTCAGTGTTGGGTGAAGTATTATTGCCTTTCTTTGAGCCTTGAGGTGCAAACATAATCTGCATATCTTCTTAACTATAATTCCCCTTGAATTTACAACAATTAGCATAATATTTCATCTGAATAGCCTCAAGAGTTTATTTGTCTTGGTCCAAATTGCTGCACAAAGCGTCTAAGTATGATCCCAAGTCATCATTTTAAAACCTAGGAAGAAATATATATATATTTTATTCAACAGGTTAGCTATAGCTCTATGTATTTTTGGGAAATTAATATGTTAAACATTTTAACATATTAATTTCCAAAAATTCAGTGAATTATTTTTACTTAAAATAAAATATCAACAATATAAATTGTGAGAAAAATCATGAAGTGTCTACCACATCCTTTCAAGTAATTTGCGTGATGTGAGCACACTTTGTGCATCACAACCGTAAATGTAAGAGTCAACACACGCAAATCCTTGATATCTCGTTTACACAAAGCATCTGAGTTTATATGATGTCATCAATCACGTCGGCAACATGCCGGAGTAAATCTGTAATTCCGCTGCTTTATCCGCTCCCTCTGCTTTATGTCTCTCACCTCTGACGATGTGCAGCTGCTGAACCATCTCCTCCCTGTACGACAGTTCCCTTTTCATTTGATCCTGAAAATTATCTGAGGAACAAAAGGCAGACACAGTCAGTGATGTGGTAAATAAGCTTCCTGAAAAAAACACATCCATTAAAACCGAATTCACAGACACAAAAAGCGTTCAATTATCCACTATGCCTCTTATGTGTCACATATTCACGATAACGTAAAAATGAAACAAAAAGGTGAATATTAATTTTGTTGGATAAGGGCTCGCGATAGTTTCTTTCTAGTAAGAAGTGGATAATATTCACTTGAATGAAATACAACTAAGCACTAGAATGCTTAAACTGGTCCGGCCCGACTCACAGCCTCTAGAGGGCGCTGACATCAAGAAAAAGCGAAAACCCGGCCTCTAAGGGTCCAAAATGTACACTTCACATGCTGTGGTACAAATACTTAAATTACTTTTCATAGTAAAAATTAAAAAAAATCATTTCGAAAAATAATTCAGTAAACATTAATTATATTCATTTAAAAATGCAACTTTATTGCTGGATTTCTGAAAATGTTGGGGTAATGCAGCAAATAAACAATACATCATGATGTGTAAATGGTAAAACAGGTTGCAAAAGTCTCATCTCCTTTTATTCAAACTAGGCAACCTAAAACAAGTCTTAAATGGGCAATGCAAGGAACTGTTTAGATATTTTGTGTTGACTTTAATTGTCCCTTGTTTGCAGACCCATGACAGCCCTCCTTATAAGCAATTAGGTGCAGGTGGAATAAAAGCTGGTATAAATGTGGCATTTGCACCAAGTGTAGTAAACCAATAATGTAATACAATGCATAAATGCATAAAGGAAAAAAAATGCAGATATGAGTAAGGTCTACCACACTGCTTTATAAATCAACGTTAAGTAAGACGCATCACTGGACACTTATATGACATTTGTTGGAAGGTGGAAGATGTTGGAACAATACAATCCAGAACCCCAAAATATACCCTAAAGAGTCTGAGGTGAATATACAGAAAACCCAATTTACATTCATTTATAGACATCCTACTGACTTTGACATAATGTGTTTTTGCATAAAGGTGAGAGCAAAGAAATATAAATGCAATAAACCACAGGTTTTGTCCTAGATGTCTTTGCTGGTAAAATACTGCAGATTAGTGGTTATTTACACCCACAACTGATGGACACTGATCTTGATTAAATACGCTGATCTTAAAATTAAACAGTTTTCATAAAGACGTTATAATGTCTTTGAACAACATTCGCCTATTGCACATCTGAAATCTTGCTAAATGTAATTTCATATCTGGACATGTATGAGATAGACTAATGTTGATATTTGCCCCGCAGAGCCTCAAGTCTCAGTTTTCTGGGATTTAAAACAGAGCGCCAAAAGAGTAATTGAGGTGTTTTCAAGCATTTGTGAGAGAAGGAGAAACTCTGAACACTGCAGCAGTGAGTATGAGAGATATTGTGTCCTGCAATTCTTCTAAGATTTACATGAAGCATGTCAGAGTTTATTCTGGGCGTAGATACCATTTTTAAGATTAAGAATTAGGAAATGTTTTCCACCTACAGAGTTGAAAGTAAAGCCACAAAAGTCAATAACATATTTTGTTGTCATTCATAGCGGCTGAAAATCCATTTGGATATTTAATTTGAATCAAATTGACTCTCCTCAGCTATTACATGTTTTTCTTGTTAATAGCTTAATATCTTTTAGTGTCCAATTATATTCAAAACAAGCTATTTGTACTCACTATATTCAGTTTTGATATCATTTTCATTGAGCCCCTAACTGCACCTGCTTCCCTTCAGAGAAGTATTTTCTAAGGGAGCAGGGATGTTTTTTGGACAAAAGGTTAAAATCACAAGCCTCTGAAATCTTTATTATATGTGTCTTTGAAAGAACCTCTTCCCATCGGGAGTGTGGCCCTGAACCACTTAGGATTTTTGGAAAAATGGTGCCCTATAACAGATTTTGGTTAGGTGTGCCTCTGTTGATGTGGATTTGGTCGTGCCATGGCAAAGGTTCATGTTTTGGCCTGAATCAGAAACATGACCAGAGAGCAACACTCTACATGCACCAGAAAGACTTTTGACTCTCTCTCTGTCAAAAGACTACTTCTGTGGTCATAAAAGACAAAAAAGTGGGGAAAGCACTGTTGCAGAATGTAGCTTACCTTTCAAGTTTTGAAATTCACGTTCCAGCTTTTTCCTCAGTTCAACTTGCTCTAACAGCTGCTTCTGTAGTTCTTCTAAAAAGCAGACAAAAAATAGAGGATGTTGGAGGAGCAAAGGTAGCAGGCGTTTGTATCATCTTCCTTCTAGGACAGTTTTCTATTTATAATGACAGTGATGAGGACACCATCATCATTTACACAGCCTATTCAGGGCAGGTCTTGCTGGGCCTACATTAAAATATATATCTTTTTAAAATATATATTTTGGGACAAATGCCAAAGAAGCTGGCTCATTGCAAAAACTGAGAAATAACAATAATGAACGTCCAATTTCTTTTGAGTTTTGTAAAAAACAACATTTGTTCATATTGTTGTATTAGTTGTATTATAAGATGATTATAAATCATTGTTAAGTGTCTTTTTGACTGTTAATCATTGTATCTAACAGTAAGACATGGTCTTACCTTTTGCCAGACTTTCTATGGCTCTTTGTGCTGGAGGAGCTCTGGCTGGCGCAGCCTCGCCTGAGCACACAGAACATAAATTAAATTCCTGATATTTGCAAAAAATTAAAAAACCTGTATCTCTTAAAACTTAGATTTAATAATAATTAAAATCCTACTCTCTGACCTCGGTGTAACTTACCCTCATCCGGCTCCCGCTGGTTCTCCTCGCTGCTTTGTTCATCACAAGATTTCGTTTCGACCTCCTCCACTGTGGAAGACGGCTCCTCTTTACTTGCACTCTCATCTTAAGAGAAAATAAATCGATGTGATTTTCACCGCCAATTCTTTTTTTTCAAACAGCGATTTTTCTTTACAAAAAGCAGTAAAAGAAAGTCTAACCATTTGATGTAAGTACTCCAATCTTGTAATTCGCAGGTCTGAGCTGATACGGACTGCTCCTTTGTTGCAGCTCAGCCCTCTCCGGTGTGTACACCTAAAGAAGACACAATCACCACTTATTTTAACTCTTAAAATTACAAGACGTTTTACAAACGAATAATAATCAATTAAAAATAAAATCTTAATAAAAATTGTACTCTAAGTTGAAGTGTATATCTTTTTTATTTAAAGTTTTTTTTCTTAAATGTTGTGGACATGCTGCTGCTTTTACACAGTTTTATCATAAAATACACCGTTTAAAAAACAAAACAAGAACACACATATTTTTCTCTCTGAAAATACACACACAAGTCAAGGAAAGAAGCCCACTTTAGAGAAATGTTACAGCCTGTATTTATCGCCAGTGTCACTCACTTCATTAAAAGACGCAGCTATGTGGGTCTCTGACAGCTGCTTGTTCTGCAGCTCTCTGTCAGAGGACTGGGCCACATGCAGGCTCACTTTCTGGGAGTTCACCGCCTCCTGCAGGCTCCTGGAGTCTGAATCGGATGGGGAGACACTGTGAGCCCGAGGGGGAGTCCGAGGACACACCGAGGACAGAGGCCGGGAGTCCTCCTCCTCCTCCTCTTCCTCTTCCTCTGGTGTTTTATTAGTCTCTACATCCACGTCCGGCTCGCCCTCACTGTCCACGCAGGGGGACATGGACCGGTAGCTTGAGCTCTCACTTAAAAAATCGGGCGATAAATAGCCAGTGCGACCCCCGTTGAAAGCGCCCCTGTTGCCGTACAGCTTGGCGATGCAGTCCGCGTCTTTAATGACGGGCCTGAAGGCGGACACGTAGCTGATTTTCCGGGAGGCGAGGGTCATCCCCTCCAGAGGCCTCGCCTCGTCCCCGGACTTATCGTCCTCATTACGCGTGGACTGAGTGCTGGAGCACCGGTCGTTTTCTACCATGCTGTCTTTTGAGGTATTGGTGCTCCGGTCGCTGTGCTCGGAGAGCTCCATGTCAGTCTGCCTGGGGGGACACAGCAGCTCTGGCGGGGGTTTGTGCTGAGTCTGGGGGTACGGGGGCATGGGCAGCGCGCCGGCCGCGGGCCAGAACATGGGGAAGGAGGGGTAGGCGCTGTCCTTGGTACCTGGCCACAGGACACCCGGCATGCCCGCTTTGCTCTGGTCTCCCATCAGGATGTCGTCCTTCTTCTGACAAAGGCTGAAAGCTTGAAACCCGTACGGGTGAGGGAAGAGCGGCGGAGGGATCTTTGGCAGCATCCCGAAGCCTTTACTGGGCACGGGGATGACCGGGTAGCTGCGCGTGCTCGACATCCCAACCAGGTTGTCCTCGCGGCCGATGATTTTTGCGGGTATGTCGGGTGATTCTCGGGGACGGGAGTGTCCATGTGATTTTAAGGAAGAGCTGGAATCTGACCCGCAGCCTGGCAGCGTTCTCTTGCGACTGCCCCCATTGAACATGGCCTTCACGTCTTCCCACGCGTGCATCACATCTTGCTGGCTACCTTTATCTGAAAGTTGAAGATGTCGTCTCCAAGAATTAAAGTTAGCCGCGTCCGGCTGCGTGTACTTGGACTCTGGCGTGCGATGCGAGTGAAATATAAATTTATTTGGAGAGAAATACATGTTGCAGAAGGAGCACTTGATGCACTTGGCCCTGGAGCTGTTGTAGCGTGCCGGGATGAAGTTGCCTCGACTCCCCCACGCGCACTCGTGAGAAACATCAAAAGCGAAATTCTCTGGAAGTTTAGGAGGCGCGTGAGCTCCTAGGAATGACTTACAGAGTCTCTCGGCCTCGCGCTTTGTGATCATCCCGCAGCGCCTGGAGGAGATGGGCATGGCCCCGGCCCTGCGCAGGATCTCCAGCTGCACGGGGGTGCACTGCACGCAGGTGATGCCCAGTGCCACGCGCCGGTTGTGTATCTCGTTATAGCTGTAAGTCTTCAACAGCGTGTTGGATATCTGTGCGAGGCATAGTCTCTCCTGGCCATCTATCACCAAAGACACGATCGGTACTCCGTACAGCACCGTATGTCCCACCTGGTTGGGCTTCAGGTTCTTGGAGTAGGAAAGTTCTTGTTTCGAGGTTGGCGAGGAGCTGGAGTCTCGTCCAGCAGGTATGGAGTCCATCATTGAAGGCCTGGCAGCTGCAGAGACGAGGATTGACATTAAGATGTGGGTTTTGTCTCTTTATAATAAGAACTTTAAAGGAAAATTCTAGTTCATTATTTAAAAACAGGTATTCAATTTTCTAAAGATTAAACATCTAGGACAGGCTATTACCGGCCTCAAATTTAATAAAGTTTGCATGAAGGGATTTTATTCAATATTTAGACTAATCCAAACATCTAAACACATTTATAACATCTCCATACATTCCTTGCACTTATCACTCCACTTAAATTGCATTGGCCTGAAACGTTAACATATTCTCACTATTAGGCTATAGGCGAAATTCGGAATAAAATGTCATCATACTAATCTTAAAATATTCTTATAGATGGATTGAAGACATGATCAAACGCTAACATCAAAAGCATATAGGCTACTCTTGAAATCAGTTGCTCAAACTCACCTTAAATGTTCACGCAGCTCCCCTATGTCGTTATTTAGAAAGCTGTGATCAAGTGGAGGTCAGAGAGATGAGAAGTATACTCTCTGTTGGATGTAAAGATGCTTTCTTTAGGAGTGGGACGCAGTTGTCCGTGCAGCACCGCCTCCCTCCTGCTCGCTGTCCTCCTCTCTCTGCTCCGCGATCGGTGTGTGCATACAGTCTGTGTTGCAGCAGCAGCAGTGTGCACATGGCAGGCAGACTCTGGTACAGCCCCTCTGACACACACGGCACTCAAGTGACGGCAAAACTTAAGGTGAGGCACTCCCACTCCCACAGACAGCATGCATTAACCATGGTTTCATGACCAATGGAGATGGTTGCAGTGTTGGTCTTATAGCAGCATACAGGTCCATGGTTGATGCATATGGATGATGTCTACAATGATCAAATAAAACATGTTATAGCCTATTTTGTCAAAATGCAATACAAAAATAAACATTATTTGTCATTACTATAGGCTGTTGTGTCGAACAATACATTTTCATTAATCTTTTTCTCAATTGCATCTTAAAAAAACGATATGTTATTAACATTATGCACGGTGGGAGTTGGCATTGCGCTTAAAAACAGCAGGGACACATTGTGGTGAGCGTGAAGAGAGGGCCCGCTGCTGAATGAGGGTGCAGGCCCTCAACATGTGCTGGTTCCCACGGATTCATCGTTTACCAGCCACACTTCGCCTACATGCGTTTTGACAATAACCAGCTGCTCCAAAGGTCACTCTCTGTGATCTGCGCTTTGTTTTTGCTTTTTCTCCCTTTGGGCTGAAAGGATAAAAGATCAGATAGAGGAACAATGCGTGCAGCCTCTCACCATAAACGACGCACGTTTAACTTTTTAAAGTCAATAAAGTTTTGGGTGAATCATCTTCATCATGCACACGCCACGCCAAGCACTGATGTAATATTGATGAAGAAACGGGACACGTTCCTGTTGGTCCTACTTCTGTGCGAGAGAGCTGGATGGCCATGACAATTTGTCGATAATTATTCTCTAATTTCAAGAGAGGAAAGATGCTTTGTTAATTTAAACATGGGCAGTTTTCAAATACGAGTTAATGAAATATAAAACACATATGGTCTATTTATACAATAATTGGATCGTAAAACAGTCACAATTTTATCACAACGTATTTAAAATAAAAATTGGGAACCATCAAATAAAACTGAATTAATTCCCACATTTTAATTTGTTTTTCATATCTGGAGAAGAACAAAATAATATAACGAAAATATGATATATTATAATATTGCAAAATCGTATTTATTTTACAATCACTACCCATTTCCATTTGGGATTAAACACGTTTTATAACTGGATAATTCTAAAGGAAAATGCAAACCAATTTGGGGCATTAAAGAAAATTCAAATTAAGCAGCCATCTCCTCCATCTGCTAATCTATTGATTATTGAACGGATAGGGCCTGTTAAACATCGACTGTCATCAACACACACATCTTAAGTAAAAGTCATTGCTGTCATCAGATAAATCCAAGGCTTCTTTGACAGTGTAAACAACTCAACTGGAATGAAATGGCTTAAAAATCCTGTTCAACTAAATGGACACCAAATACCCCCCCCCCCCCCCCAAAAACTCACCACAACATATGAACATGAAATCTATATTTATTTTAAAACTAAATGTAACATACACAGACCCATTCAAGTGACGTTATATAATTGCCTATGAAATAAAATGAGAAAAGTAAGCCAAAAAGTCAGTAAGGTCATAATCAGGCTCGTGCTTATTCTACCTTTTTGTGCACGAGAGAACAGCTCATTTAAAAGTGTGTCTGCATTAATCACAGTGCTGCATCAAAGTATGATAATCACCTGAACACTCTATTAAAATAAAGTCCCAGCCCGGGGGAAATCTTACCTTACTCTTTAATTGTTTTGAGGCTTTGATAGGCTTTTTAATCTAAGATTAATTTATGCATTCTTAAATAACTCTACATATGATTAATAAGCTTGAAAATTAAAAGGAAACTGAAGCAATTATAACAAGTGGTTGGTCATCACCTCATTAGATGGTATTAGAAAGATGCAGCTTGTGTGTGTGTGTGTGTGTGTGTGTGTGTGTGTGTGTGTGTGTGTGTGTGTGTGTGTGTGTGTTTGTGTGTCTGATTGGTTATCACAAAAAATAACAGTAGAAGGGTAAGACCAAAATATGGAGAGACAGTTTAATGACAATTACAGGCGAAATTGCTGCCGGCTAATTACTATTCCATATCTTTCCAATATACTGGACGAGTCACAATCATGTATAAGCAAGATTAAATGATAGACAACTTATTTCTACTGGCTTGTTGTCAGTTATAGCAGCACAGATCCTAATCAGGATCAACTCAGACTGTTCACATCATTCACTGTGTTGATCCTGACAGGATTTTGAGCTGCTAAGACAACAAAAGACAAAGATCAGCTGTTGGAGAAGCCACTGGAGAGACGCAGTGAAAACAGTGAGACTTGCTAAATGGTTCCTAATGTGTAAAGAAGACATCACTCCTATCCTGCTCGGATGTTTATTTGTCTCCTAAAAGCCCACCCCTGGGTCCTGACCCTCACATCCTCCACCGCTAAACGGAACATTTCTTCTCACAGGAGGAGGTTTCAGTATGTGTGTGTGTGCACTATGTGTGTGAAGGGAGGGGGGGGGGGGGGGGGTTCATCACTGCATCAAATGAGGCTGAGCGCAGGGACCCTTTTGTCACAGGCAGGGACTCATCTGCCAATAGTAAGCTGTGAGGTCCTAGGGGAACGCTGGAACAAAGGTGCTAAAAGGCTGTGTGACAATGAGGGTGCTCCGAGGAGAGCCTTCAAGTGCGGGACGCAGGCTGCACGGGAAGAGCTGTGCCAATCACTCCGCAATTACTTTTTTGTGTCAATCCAGAGGCCTTGTGTGGGCATTCATGAGGAGACGCAAGGACACGAGCAGCCACGGCCAGGTCCCTGTCTCTCTGCTGCTTACAGAGAGCTGACCCTAAGCCTCATGGCATACTTGTGTAGCAAATCACCTGCTCTTCTGTTGATTTAAAACTGACAAGAAAACCTCTGACACATTCAGCCTCTTTTCACTGTGGACCCTGCACCCATTATGGAGAACATAACATTTTAAGCCAGAAGGTTTATCTTTCAAATGTAGAAATGATTTGTGTAAAAAACATTTTGAATTCAAATATAAAAGCATAAAATAGGACAACCTTATTGGAGATATTGATAAAAGTGGATTTCTTTCAGATTTCTTTTACCAGATTACATGATTCTGATCCCTGTAGCCCCCTCTTATCTCTCTGTTAAAACATTGTATTAAAACTGTTGTTAAAGTATTTAGCTTTCATCTGAGATCTGGTTTATTATCTTCCATTTGAGACTAGGTCTTGGCAATAAAGCCATAGTCCATATTACAGTAATGATGATGACATATCTTGCTTGAACAAAATGGCAATTATTTTCTAAACTACAAAGAAAATAACGTAATTTGTATTAAACGCATTTCACATTATGTGTCAAACGGTTTTAGATGAGACAAAAGTGTATATGTATAAAAGCTTTGAGGTTCATTCTTGAACTTGGAAAAAGTGGTTGACGATAAATCTTGCCACAAAGTCCATAGTCAACTCATTTAGTTCATTTTACATTTCTTGAAATTAGTAATTGCAAATAAAATCCTAGATTTGTAAAACGTATACGACATAATGATATTGACTATCATTAAGTCCTGTCTACAACAAATAAGCTCAAAAACAGGCCTCTACTGCTGATTCATAATGTCAGCCCTTAAGTTTAATTGTCATTAAACCGAGTGCCTCTGTGTTTATTTGGAGAGTTTAAGTTTTGTGTTTCAACACTGTATGCTACAGTGTAATAAAGAAAGATGCAAGAATTTGTCTATATCCAACCCCGAGCAGTTTTCAATGGTGTAATGAGGAGTCAAGTGAGAATGGGAATTATCGTAATGATAACAAAGGTCTATGCACCATAGCTTGGGGCTATATTGCAGGGCATTACCATAAAGATGCGATGTGCTTGTATTGCAGGGTTTTTGTGAGGGAACAGGCCAAAGAGATAATAACTATTAGTAGATGACAGTGCTTTGTGGGATTCCAGCTGTGGAGCCCAAATTTCCATACAGATAGAATGGCTCTGGGTGGATGATGTGTGTGTGTGTGTGTGTGTGTGTGTGTGGGGGCTGGGCGACTCAGTGGACTCATCTCTCTCACACACACACACACACACACACACACACACACACACACACACACACACACACACACACACACACACACACACACACACACACACACACACACACACACACAAATAGTCTGCATGTGACAAATCTCAGTGTTGGACTCAGTCCTGGTGTCCCCAGTCAGACTTTGGGGCGAGGTGAGAGCCTCGGGTTTGAACACTCTGCAGGTCTCTGTGGAGGAACTGTCCAGAGTCCTGAAGCAACACCGCTCTATGCTGACAGCTTTCAAAGTCAGGAAGTGCAAATAGCTGGGGCATTCTGTGTGTGTTTGTGGGTGTGTGTGAACAGAGGACCAGAGATTTCCATCAAGATCACATGCAGGTGAGAGGGTGTTCAACATACTTGTCAGCACCAGGGATTGGGGGAAACCTTGCCTTACAAACAAGTAAAAGCCCTCCTCCAAAATAAATCTGCCCTTTCAAGGACTAACAGTTTCAAAAGCACACACGTCCCAAAAATATACATCCAACATGTATGGGGGTAATGTTGTAGCCAATACTTTTAACTAAACATAATCAGAAAGACAACATAATTCCAACATAGAACATTTCTGTGTTGACCACTCTGGATGTGGGCTTGAAAACAAAGGTTACAAAGGATATACTTTAGTAGGAATAGATATTAGATAATTATGTTGTTTAATAGTATTACTTGCTTTCATAAACGTTGTTGCATTTGTCACATTTCATCTTTTTTTAATATGGGATTTTTTTGACAACAAATTATAAAAGCGAATGACCAAATAACGTGATATGTTAATTAAGATATAGTTTGATGTTTTTGCTGTATATTTGTATTATTCTTATTGGTTGAGTCGATTTTCTATATGGATTACCTAAGCTACATTAAGATAGCTTCCCCCAGGAAAACATCTACGTTTTGCTGTCTTCATGGTCACGTGAACTTTGCCTTGCAGGTGAAGTGGTCCAATGGAAGTATCCCGACAGGAAGTGGAAGGAAGCAGCTACCCTGACTCTGTCAAAAAAAAAAAAAAAAGAGACTATCAGCAGCATGTTGGTTTGTTTGTTCAGGCTAAATATATAGCATATATTTAAAGCACAGACGTGCTAACTCAAGAAAGCAAATGTGGTTATTTCCCATCATTTCTAGCTATTCCTTTAAAAAGGTCAAAACTGAAACTTGTATTACAAAGTTATTAATTAAACTGGTGTCATTGTGACCCAGAAAGGACACGTAGATGAGAGGATTCAGGGCTGAGTGAGACAGGAAAAGTGTGAGGTAACTGTGATGAATTATCTATGCTATCTAGGGTTAGGTTAATAATAGCAGTAGATGTGCTGATGGAGAATTAAAGTCTGCTGTCTCCTGAGCTCCAGTCAATCCGCTGGTGTAAATAAATCCACAAACATCTGTAAACAATGGTGCACATGTTTTCTATTAAACACACACAGCTGTTTAAAACGGGGCCCCGGAGATCGCGCAGGTAAGAGGGCCGAGATCCCGGCACTGAGCAGCTTCTTTTGGTCGACTTCCAATGCCATGGCATGCTGTGTGCGTTTATGTAAGGACAAGGCTAACAGAGAGGAGACAAAGATAGTGAGAGCAGAGAGCGTGAGGAAACCAATCACCCTGTAATTATCCCCCCGGTGTGTGAACTGCCCAACTCTCCGTCCTTGATAGATTCACCTGACCCAATAACACAACAGCCACAATGGACTGGAGGCGGGATAAAGACAACACCATAGATCAGCCGGGGATCAGCAATGAGACAAAGACCTAACATCTGGGAGCTGCGGTGAAATTAAAGAACTGAAAGAGCCAACCAATCCTTTTGCAGCTTTCCATTAATAGCCTGGGAGCTGCTTGAAAACGAGGTAAGTGAGGTAACGCGGGATTCAATTTCATTTGATATTAAAGAAACACCCCTTGGCATCTCTCTCCCGCTCCTTCTCATACTCTCTCCCCCTCTGCTGCTCACACATCACTCTGTTACCTTAGAGTGATGTATTAGGGCATTTAAATTAACAATGAAATGACTTATTCTAATACGGCCGTCCTGAGGAGGGTCTGGGATGCTCGGTGTAGAGGGACCTCATCACCACCTCTAAACCTCAGGCTGGGCAGCGAGGCATGTCCTCTTTCAGATAGCCCAAACAA
Organism: Notothenia coriiceps; assembly: GCF_000735185.1. Taxonomy (NCBI): domain Eukaryota; kingdom Metazoa; phylum Chordata; class Actinopteri; order Perciformes; family Nototheniidae; genus Notothenia; species Notothenia coriiceps. The sequence continues at coordinate 31,626 of NW_011370580.1, forward strand.
TCTGGCCAGCACTCCATCCAAAAAGCAGACATTCATGCGGTCATTATGATGCGGAGAGGCGGAATAACACAAAGCCTGTCATTACTGGACCCTGAAAACGACATCTCCCAAAGACGAGTAAATACATGTCGTTCCTGTGGTGGGATTGAGAGAAAAAGAACCAGTAAATACAACAAAGTCCTATAAAGAAAATTACTTATTTTTTGGAGTTTGAGGCAGCGAAGCAGAACCTGGAGTGTTTATGAACTTCAGCAGCAGCTTGTAAAATCTCATTTTACCCTCTTATGTAGTCTTTTTCTGATAAAGACTCAATTATTTGAAGGCCTTGGTCAGCTGAATACAAATGAGGATACAGTGGGTGCCTCGCCTGTCCCTGAGGGGGGGAAACAGAAATAGATCTGAGAAAAGCACGGTTGGATTGATGCAGCTACACTCTGAATAATGATCGGTTCAGAGGTCAAACTACTTCAGTGGCATGCATTATATCATTAATTACAGACATCAATACACAATAAGACAATGTCCATATGTTCTAAGTGCTTATGCCTCCTCACCTCCCTGCTGGATGATTTCACAATTAATAACCGTTACACAATGACCTTAGGAACACAGAAAAAAGGCACTCATCGGCTATTGATTGCATTCTCACAGTAGACAAATGTGCTGTAGTAATTACACGTGATGAGAGAAGCACATTTCGATATCACAGTTACATATGCAATTAAAATATTATTCATTACCTCTTAAATAAAAGCCTGGTTCTGAAATCCCATTAAATTTGGGATAATTGTGTGTGTTTAATTATAAGCCGTAGCAGGAAGCAAGGAAGGAAGACAGGAAGTTTCTGAGAAAGTAACAGAATGTGCTTTGACCTAGATAGCGCAGGAGACATTTTGTTTTAAAAATGACCTTGCTGTGAAACGTCAGATCAGAATAGCTCGGATAGTTTTCTGTGCACAGACCTATTACTTCATGTTCTGTTTGAACAGACCTTTAAGCATCACATCCTCAGATTTTTGTGCTGATTAACAGCTTTTTAGAACATAATAAGGCACTGTAATTCTCTGATATAGATGCCACAACTACAGAGAACGACAGAAAACAAATGCTTCTGGTCGAATATTAAATAGAACTGGTCCTTTTTTCACATTAACAGATACAAGTATAGCCTACAACCTGTTTTGGACAAAAGACTAATATACTTACTTTTGTAATTCTAAATTAATATATTATGTTTTTTACTCACTACATTTTTCTGATAGCTATTCAGTACTTTGAAGATAGAAGTAATAATTCAGCATTTTTGTGGAAATACACCAAAAGTGAACACTTTCGTATCTGCTACGTTAGCTTAGCATTAAGACTAAAAACAGCCTAGCACGCTCTCAAGGTAAGACCACAACTTATCATTAGCACACATTCGTTTTTGGAAAGATTCAATAAAAGTACGCGAATCAACTACTGGCCAATTAGCTGTAGCTTCAAGTGTTCCATGCAGACATGAAAGTGATAGTGTTCTTCTTATTAAACTATTGGAAAAAGAGTAAATAAGCATATATCCGTAAATGACTAAATGACTTTACTGTTTAACAGAAAAGAACACAACCTATGGTTCATTGTTACTCATCAAACTACCCAAAGTATTTAATTTAGCTAAAATAAGACCCCATTCACCGAACTACATACAAATATATGATGTCATTTAGAGTGGCTCATCACCTGCATAAAGGGTACATTTTGATACTAAAAGTACTTTTATCTGATAAAGTGATAATACATGTGCACTTATACTTAATTTTTTTTTAATGCAGGACTTTGAATTCATTGAATATTCTTAAAGTGTTGCATTGATCACTAGGCAAACCAAGCACATACCTCCTGTACTTCTGAATATATCATTGCATGTATTGATGTCCACAGATTTGCTGCGGCCTTTGCACGGGTTCCTGTGTGAGCCGTCTGCTGCCCGGCCCCCCCCGTCCCCTGCCCCGGCCCCCCGTCTCCTGCTGGCTCCTCAGAGCAGCTCGGCTCGGGCCGGTGGCTCCAACCTGCAGGCAGCCAGAGGACAGCCCAAGCGGAGCTGTCTGCCACTCCTGTGCTTCATTAGGAAACAAAATATAAGGTTTCCAGTCCATTAGGAATGACTTTAGGAGTGAAAGCACATAAGACGCCGACTCACCTCATCAACAATGCATTGCAATAACGGCTGAGGATGAATGAGAGCGAGCAGAGAGGGGAGAGAGGAAACAGCATTAGCCTGTATACAATGTCTTTACAGCAGAGTGGAAAGGAAAAAAAATCATTAATGCAATAAAATGTGTTCAGATTAATCAAACGCCTCAAACTCTTATGAAAATATTACAGGCAGAGAATTTTCTATTACATCTAATGGTATCTAATCTAATACTGGCAGTTAAAGGCTTGGGCATCTATTTATTGTGAAACACAATTTAGGAAGTTTAAAGGGAAGCAGCGAAGCATGCGTGCCACATCGCCGTCATGAACATAGACAGAGATCTTTTATTTTCTTTCCTCTAACTCATAAAAGCTTACCATTAAAGACTGTAGGTCTCTGAGTTGGTGGGGGGGGGGAGGCAATATGTAATTAGCGTGTCATAATCAAAATGACCCACTCGGACACTTTATGATCAGCAAGACAAAATTACTGCACCGCTGGTGGCAATCTGTGGGCATGTGTTAACACCATTAACATAATGAAAATACACACATGTTAATAGCCCGCCTCTACATTCTGACGAGGAGCTGAAGCATAATGTTAATTTCACAGAGCATTTTCACTAACCTGCAGGTTGTGGGGAAACAGCGGGCTGGGAAAACATACAATCTTTTATAAATGGCTTGGAAGAAGGAAAAAAAAGTCTCCTTGTCTCTTAAAACAATCGGTGAAAAGTATCATTCCCCTGCTGCACATCTCCAGTGAGAGACTCTATGGAAGATCTCATTTTCAATTAAAATCTCATTTGCTTGGAAGTTGAAATGAAATCATGTTGTGAATTAGCACATGAATTTACATACTGGGATGGCTGCCAGTTTGCATGGAGAGTAATTTACCTTAAAGATTGATCTAAAAAAAAAAGATCTCAGTGATGGCGTGAGAGCAATGATGCATAAGTGAGATCTGAGAACACATTTACCAACATCCAGCAGCAACGAAGAACTGGATTGTAAGATGTAACTAGTGGGGAAAAGCCAATTCTGTCTCTACTGATGCACAGACGAGGAGCTTCTCTGAGGAGAGGGAAATAGTTTTTGTGAAGTTACAAACACAATCTTGAAAAACTTTTAAAAGCTTCTACAAATTAATCAAAAGGTTTTTTTTTTATTTTTATTTTTTAAAAGGTCTACATCCAAATGGATCACTTGAAAAATAACAAGGACATGTTGAAACTTCTTATTATCTGATTTTAAAGACATGCACAAGAGAGAAAGTCTGATGAGGAGAAAAGACGGTGTTTTTAACTACTCACCTCTGATGCTAACCATGCATGGAAGTGCTTATCCTCATTATTTTTATTCCGTTTTTAACATACCCTCTTGCATTAAGCTACAGCTGATGGTCTAACACCCAGAATGCACTCCTTCAATCAGCTCTCCACTATAGGCCTCGGATTGTCCACAGTAAATTACTTGCTCATTTTGCAAGGCCTTCTCTGACAAAAGGCTACAGCTGTTATTGATTAATTCTTTCAATTAAATAAAGCTTTGCTCTCTCCACTCCTTGTAAATACCTAGAGACCCCCTATCCAACACAATATCCATTCTTCTTACACTGGTAACATTATCAGTCTGCACGCAAAATTAATTCCCCCACTATTGCTGAAATAACTATAATTGCAAACTACGCAGAGAGAGAAATTGGAAAGGGGTTTTTAATATACATTTCCAGGTGTATTCTCCATTTGTTCAAGTCAATAACATTTTTCATTAACATTTGTAATAAAAAAGAGCAAGTTCTGTCCCCTGCTCATTTCCTTTTTAATTCAGAGATTAATTCACGGCACACTTTCTAAACTGCTTCGTGCTTTAATTTGGTTTAAGACATCCAAATGAGATTAATGTTGGCTATCAACTATAAAACATTTTTAATTTACATATTTATCAGTTGAATGAGCCATGACTCACAATAGGTAAGATGTATTAACATGATTGCATGTTGATGCAACACTTTAATATAATGGAAAATCAATATGTGGATGATAATGGATAGCAACTGTAAGAGTGTAATTCTTGTCATTTTTGTTATTTATTGAGTTATTTCTTTGATGGGCTAAGTATTTGTAAGGATGCCTTGAACATTCCATTTGCTCGTTCAAAAGCAGCATGCTGTTATTCGAACAGCTATATTCTTTCTGGGGGGAAATTAAGAAAAGCAGGGAGACGGACAGGGTACAAGGACATTCAGATGTGTCCATAGACAGGGCCAGAAGAAAGGAAGAGAGAGACCCCCTCCTGTCCCCTCGCCTCCATTGTTATCCCACTGTCGCTCCTGCAGGTGGGCAGGAATCAGTGCGGCTTGGCCTCAGCTGTACTGAGGTCAGCTCTCTGCTCGTCTGCACTGGAATTATGGGCTAGACTTTTGCTCGCGGCGCACAGATTTAGCCGTGACCCTGAACACGGCCTCCCCCAGAGGTTGACAAATGTTATCACCACATTTTCCCAACTTTGCTCAGAAAAATCCACCCTGATGCACCAACCCACAGCCAATCCAGCCCATCAGAAGCAGCCCCTAACCTCCTATCTCATCTCAGAAATAATGGGAAATCAGACCTTTGTGAGCAAGAATCCTTTAAGATTCATGGAAACAAGGGCACGAGCTTGGAGGAAAAGGGACAGTGAGTGCTCACAGCCTTTAGTGTAGTCATGTTTGCAAAAAGAATCAAATAATTCAGGTTGTTATTATTATCAAGGTTGTAGTTGTACTTAGTAAGAAGTTTTCTGATTTTCACAAAACTAAAATCTACCTATTTCTTAAATCTTGCAATAGAAATATGGTTCAAATGAATACACTCTTCAAAATAACTTGCATGTTTCTTAATTCCACACTGAATAATAAGTTGAGCTGAACCAAAGGGTGAATATAAGATGACAGAAAACCAAAAATGTCTCAGTTTTGATTGTAAATCTAGTATAATTAATAATACCCATGATCAACATCTTTGGAGTCTTAGCAGTGTAAGCACCTCTGCTTTGTGCAAACCATTTAAAAGCACAAAGTCCTACACCAAGACAAGGAAGAGGGGACAAATTAGCTAACACAAGAGACATAATAAATCAGAAAGCTCTTTGCTAGCGGCTGCATGCACATTAGACCACATCTTCAAGATTTTCAGAGCAAACCGTAGAGCAAAACTTCATTACCTCCTGACACAGAATGCAAATGAATCACAACATGGGGTGGGATGGAATTAAAGACCCTTCTCTAATCAATGACAAGCCAGGATGAAACCCTCTCTTCCATGCCTCTGCCATAGGCAAACTTCAAGCCCCCCCAAACACACACACACACACACACACACACACACACACACACACACACACACACACACACACACAGCAAGAGGTCTTTGGGTATTTTACAAACTGGTATTGAGGACGTAATGCTTTTGCACGAAGGTATTCTGCTTTTAAATTCTGCCGTATTTCATTAACGGCGTCTGATTTTTGTCAGGTGGATGATGCCGGACTCAGGCTGTGAGGTGAAGGGAAGCGCTGTCTCTGTTCCGGTGTGTTCGGCTCTGCTCAGACAGATGCACAGGCCTGTGTAAATGACAGCCTGAGCCCGAGGATGTCTGCTGGCTGCCGATCGGCCTGCTACAGCCTGCAGGTGAAGTGTCTGTGGCGCCATATGGAGCAGGGAAAATTAACAACGAGAGGAAATTCTCCAGAACAGCGGGAGGCCTTGCTAGTCTCTCCTCCAAACAAAATTTAAAGACGTAGAGAAACAAGAGAGGGGGAGTGATAAAATTAATGGGGTTCAACATTTTAACACAACACCGACGGCAATGTTTGCACAGAAAAACAAGAATTCCCTTTACAGTTTAGTCACATTGCTCTCCTGCATTATAAATCAGTGCTTGGCTTAAGTAGTTTGACCTGTTCTATAAATGAACATTAACCCTGCTGGTGCTCCCTCCCAGGTTCTAACAACGAGCCCAGCGCAGTGGCTGTTAGTGCAGGTGAGCTGCCTGCTTCCCTGGTGGCTCCTTACGCTCGCTACCATCATAGCAGAGCGCCGTGGAGCCTCTCTTGGTTTGGGTCATTGATTACAAAGAGCCTCCTGGTTTTGTCTGACAGATGTGAATCCATGCTATTTAATTTGGAGAGTTACCCTCAAAGGGACCACCATTAGCTATCCAATCTGACCACAAATAGTGTTTCATTAAGCAAAGAGTTTGAGAAGCTCTGGTGGTGTGTCTCCTGACAGCATGGAGGAAGCCTGGGCATATTACACTGAATGTTAAATGCTTGGTTGTTTAAACAAAAGGGAGATCTTACTTTAAAGAACGTCTTTGTTTTAGAGATACATAAAGACTCCCCTCAGCGGGATTCTTCAGGCATATTAGAGCTGAAACTGTCCTTGTTTAGTGTCTAAAGAGGGTGGGGTTGGTAGTTAAAATGTTAATAAGTGCAATTCAGTTTTAATTTAACAGCCCTCTGCATTCCTAATTACTCCACTAGCTGTGAATAAATGAGGAAGAAAGCTCTTGCCCTCTGCTTTCAACACAAAACACATTCTTACCATTTCCGATATGCCGCTTAAGAGGACTGTGAGGAAAGTGATCTCAACTCACAGTCTCTTCATGAACAAAGCAGCATGGCTCAGTCGGTGATTCCAGCTATTATTTCCTCAGTAGGCAGAGACCCGCAAATCTTTTTAAGAGCTTTTACAGATTTTGTTGATAAAGTAAGACAAGTGTGAAAAGTGCGAGAAGCCGAATCAGACAAGATTCGAATAGGAAAAGATAATAAAAGGAAAGTGATGATCATAAAATCTTCTTTTTAAAACATTCAACAATGGCAGCACGCATCCCTGTGCAGCCATGGAATAGAAGTGTGCATAAATTACTTTATGTAATCATACAATGTAGATTAGCATGATAATGGTGGGTGTTAATAGATGCCAGGAAGCAGGGAGTGACAGCACTTTGAAATGAGACATGCTTGGGGCAGTGGGCTCACACACACTCATGCATACACACAGCGTTTGGGAATAGCCAGTGAGGCTCTCGTGCCATTACGACAAATGTGAGTGACGGGGAAGAAAGCCACATCTAGCCAGCTGCCTGAAGGCTGCTTCAGTATTTCCACAAGTCTATGGGCTCCTGGTCTCGTGGGGAGCTCTATTAATTGTGAGCAAAATGGTCCTCCATTAGATGTAATGCTTTAAGAGACCAAAGGACACCACAGCCAGCCACAAGGGCCAGATTCAAAAGCTTGCTGAAATATTGCCAACTTATATTAGCCAAACATTTAATTTCCCTGCAATGTTTCATCTTTTCTCCAGAAACAATATAAAACCTGCAGGCCAAATACATTTTCATTGGAGATTTCCTTTACACTTTGTTCTAATCTAGTTAAAAATACCATACGATATAAGTAATAAAAGTAAGAAGGATGTGATCAAACCCCATCTTGTGAAGCCATAAGTGAGATTCAAGTGAGCAGATTAGGTGGACTGCAGTCTAATCTCCTCCTTTAAAGCCAAAAGAAGAGCAAACTGCATGATGGCAACAAGGCTTTGAAAAACAGCTCTTCAGTCAACGCCCCAAAAAAATACTCATTTCTAAAAACATTGTAGCCATTAGTTAATCAGACTAAATTTAGCTCCCTACGGAGACGAGAGAGGGGGCAGCAAGAAGCCTGGGATAAAGCTTGGAATAGGTCAAGGGCACTTATTTAAAAAGCCCCCTTGAACACAGTTGGCAAAAATTACAAGTCCCACTTCTTTTCATCCTCCAAAAGCCCCCACAGATCACACAGCCCGGTGGGGGTGCCAGGTGGAAACATAAGGACCTATAGATTTACAGACCAAGCGGGTGTGACCACTCCTGTGGATTAATCCAAATCAGAAGGGCTTTAAGACAACAGCAATTTGATCAACTCTGATCCGGCTTATTCACAGGCCGGCGGATTTGGACTAATGCGTTGCAGGCGAGAGCGACACTAAACTCCTCACTGTCTTAATGCTACTTGAGGATGTGCCAACACGTTACAACCTTTTAAAGCTTAATGGGTTATTTTCTTTGACAGTTTGGTCAATAATTAGTACAAGACAATTAGAATGGCCGTCGACAAAATAAGGGTCACATCCTACTGGACAGGCTTCGATGTTCTCAATCAATACTGTTTTTATGTTTAGTATGCTCTTAAACAAGTCAGACTGAACTGCTGTTTCCTTACCGACCTCTGTCACATGCACTTCCTGGTCAGGACAAAGCCTCCTGAGTCCAGTCGTACAGAAAGGGGTCTCCTGCACTGCTGACCTTCTGACAGCCCGGGCTGAGGAGAAAGCTACATTCATGAAGCAGATCTGGGGGGTCAACGTCACCGCACAGGCACTCCAAGGAGAGCCGAGTGAAAATTAATTAAAAACGCTAGTGTGCGGTGAATGACAGGCCGCTTTGTTGGTCGCCTGCATTGACGGAGGAGGCAGGACGGTCCCGTGTCCCTGGTTGCTGGCGAGCCCCTGGTGGCCTCAGCCATTGTCTCGCTGCCAAGCTCTTGCCTTATCAGCGGCAGCATATCAATGAAGCGGCTGTCTTGTTTTTCGCAAATGTTAATTACAACATCCACATTTTTGTGCATTAAAACAATTAGATCTTAGTCAGGAGTAAGGAGTGTTGGAGGGAAATGGTGGACGTTCACAGAGACCTGAGGGATGATGTGCCGAGGTAAACAAAGAAATCTCATCTTTGTTTCCACCCATGCATTCAATACAAAAATAAATAGACACACGTTGGCGATGAGTGTTAATCCACTACCTGATATACAGTTCAAATGACAATCCAACAATCTCATGGATAAATCTTCTACAGTGTGTGGTCTTCTCACAGTGATATAGCGGAAAAAGATTTAGAGTGTAAAAGCATTTAAGCAGGATGAAGCTCAGAGTTTAATGTGCTCCATCAATCCCATTCACACAGGGCTGCAGACCCTACATCTGTCCTGTGAGACCATCAGAGTAGTTTAGTGGCATGTTGTGGTTTAAAGGTGCAACACAAGAGTCAGGTAACAAGAGACAAAATAGTCTCGCCAACTCTCAGTTTTAAATACCCAGGTTCCCTTTTGCCCACACTCATTAAACGCAGAATGCATTTGTCCTTGTAGCTTTTCACACACACGGCGCACTCACACATACATTGTTGTTCACAACTCACCACATTCAAAGGCGATGGCCATTAGGTGCAAATGGATGGTGTTCTGCCCAAGTCTCTGCAGAGCACATGTTGCCAGAGCAAAGAAAATGCAAAGGCCAACAGATCCATTAAACTCCATCCAATAACACAAGGAACTGTCTTCAACACAAAGGAAAACACTTTGGAGGAATAACACCATGAGCATCAGGCTACGCCAAAATACCAGATAACAGATTGAGGGAAATGGTTTGGTAACCCTCTGAATGAACTATTTTATTATTATTTTATCATGAACTATTTTACTAAACAGGAAGAGGCATCTGGACTGAAGAAGGTGTTCTTTATTGTGTAGACTGAGTAATGTAGTATACTTACAAAACAGAATATTGTTTTCACTGTGGAGACGAAATAAACATATCATTTGATTGGCAGAAAGTGAATCACCAAATATTTTCTCAAATGTTATTTTAATATTGGCAGGTGACAAATGATCATTTCCAACCCTGTTGCAAAGAGCACTGGAGAGTGACCATTACCCAGCATGCATTTTGGCAGTGTAACAGTTAATAGCGACCTGCTCTTAATACACTACACAATCTGTACATTACACACTGCTTATAAATAAGTTCTGCAGATGCCAAGATGTCACAGTCGGCATTGCACATCCTCCAGTCCTCAGCAATACATCCATAAAGCGTGAAGTCAATTAGATAAACTGTTGTCAGGAGAATTCCAAGGAGAGACTTCTTTCATTTTATCGAAAACTACTACAAAATGTATTGTGAGCCTCAATCAAGGTCATCTTTATCTGTTTCTGGAGTTTTAACCTTTTCAGACTTTTCCCATGAACCTTGAAAGATAGTGAAATTGTGCCGAACTCCCTTCTGTGTTTAAACAAAAATGTGGCATTGCAGAGATTAAACACTTCAACTGTCGATAAAGAAATTATATTACTTTTTACTCTGATGCACCTGGCGTCCAAAAGTTAGTCCTTCAAGAATGTTTGAATCCTGAAATCCATGTGATCCAGAAAACGCTGGACCAAAACTCTGAGGTCTCTCCTGATTGGAAAATGTTACTTTGGCTTTTGGGAAATCATGGCAAGCATTTTCATGTCAGATTTATTCATTATAACATGAATAGTTAGTTGCAGCTCATTTTCTCTGTGCAACCTATATTTCTATAAGGTAAGAGAGGAGAAAGGAAACTGGATTGATACATTATTTAGCAAGACACTAAACAGGGCGATTAGTCCCCAGCGCCAAAGAGAACATCAATAAGTTAAGATGTATAAACAGAGAACTTTCCAGAAATGTTGCAGAAAGTGTGAATAATTTCCACAAGTACACTGGACCACTTGCAGTAGACTATCCAATGGATACATTATATTCAATATTAGGTAATAGGACCTATGTTAACGGTTCAAAGACAACGATAACTGACTGATTTTAAAGAGTTATTCTCATGACATATCGTGTAGCACTTGTAGATCTAAGGCCAAAGACCTGTGAAAATCTAATAAAAAGAGATATTTATACCTTTTGGATAGCACAATAATAAACACAGGAGGAAGGCGAGTACTCTGCTGTCGAGTCCAGGCAAGGCTACAGGGTCAAAAGACCGGTGGTAAGCTCTATATCCACAGTCAAGCGACTCAATTACCCCATTTGCTCTTTGTGTTGACCCCTCAATTAGTGTGGAACTGTAACAATCTGCCCACCAAATACAGTCATTCATCACCAACTGCCCAAACCACCGGCGCGCTCCTGCAAGCCACCTCACTCGACGAGAGGGCAGGCAGAGGTCAAATTAAAGTCTGGCCTTTGTGACTACACCCTCTTAATATCCTCTGTTCTACAGGATAAGCTCTGATAGCTCCACAGTCATTACACATGCAGTGCAACAAGCCACTGGGCATTAGAGCAGCATGGAGGAGACACGGCTGTAGGAACAGTGGTGTGTTTGGAAGGGTGGGGATTTATCTGATGGCAACATAAATATAGGTTTAATAATGTAAACGTAAGCTGCAGGTTAATAACTAGATTTGCGCCCTCCCTCTCAAAGGTAATGAAGAATGTTTCAAAGGAGCGCGGTAAGTAAGGGTATTATAGGAGTAACTAAGAGAGCGATAGCACAGATATCCAGATAAGGTCTAAGCGGGTGTTAGGTGGGTGGATGTTGCCCCACCAGCTCATGCCATGCCGAGCCATTCACAGAGGCTCTGGGCTCCTGGTTGGACTGTCATCACCGGCCGGCAGAGCCCCGCGCCTCTTACCCCCCCCTGCTGTGGTTAGGGTTGCAGGCACACTAAAAGCGAAGCACTGATGATTTAATTATGAAACTGGTTCATTCAGTCACCGAGGTTAGGTTTCCAGTCAAGGGTGAACTGATATGAGCTAAGTTTGGTTTATGTTTACAGAAGCACATGTTGGACCTCAAGCAGATAACATTTAATCTCCCTGGAAGGCCAGCCAGAGGGTGCCGGGTCTGCGGGGGCAAATCTCCCATCGGGCTCGGAGCCTCTCTGCTCTCAGAGGCCTAGTTTATTCATGATATATAACTATCCACTGTCCTGCTACCTGCACCGCCTCATCTCCTGTGAGTGACGCACCTCACTCTGGGGGATTCAGTTACTCTGAAAAATGCTTCAGTTACTCTGAAACATGCTTCAGAGTTTCCTGAATGAGTGCTTTGATTAATGGCCAGCGTCTGAACCTGAATGGTAACTATCATCATTTATATTTAAGTCAAGCCGTACGCCTACAATGCTTAAATAACCCTTCTTTTTATGAAAGATACAGCCATTTATCTTTTGTTGCCCCGAGCCAACCCCCCCCCCCCAGACAACTGTTCAGTCTTTTATGACTGCAGGGCCCTCTCTTCACCTTTTGGTTTGATGGCTTCCTTTAAACTACGATCAATAGGCTTACCATTTAAGCAAAAATTGCATTTCTTAATTAAAGCAAGAAGGAGTTATCAATCTGGAGCCATTATGCACCGTGCCTTATGTTGTCTGACATTTAGTTGTGATTACAGCAGTGCCTGTATACTGTCATGGAAGTCATTAGACTGCTGTCATCTCAACATGTTTTCCTGGCCTCATTAACACTGCTTTCATATTGAAACGTGAAGACTGCTACCTATAATCTAAAACTTGTGTGGTTACTTTTTATATTAGCATTTTTAATGAGAAGTTATTTTTGATCTTGTAAGCCCTGCCCAGGATGGGGTTGAAATACATTTTGTGTAGACATTTATAGTCTCCACAGGATGCATCCTTATTCGTTTAATAATCCTGCATCTTCCCTCCAGCCCATTATTAGGTCAACGTATAACTGTGTTCTATAATACTTTGAGCTTATGACCAAATACATTCAAAACAAATGACCTTCCTCTCAGACATTACATGAAATCCAAAAGGTCCAGTTTAAGTTACGGATCTGGATGTTTAAACGAAGAAAACAAAACACTGCACAGTAGCTAATCTGAGTTTTGTCATGCAGGGTTACGGTTTTGCTCCTCAGGAATTGTGCAAATAGCAAGACAAAGTGAACTGGAGCTGTAGTGAGCCTGACCCTTGAAATGGTGTCCCAGTCACCTGCGTCTTATTTACATTGAAGTCTGGGCTGCAGCGAGCGCTCTGACATCAACTATTCATGCTGCTTTCTAAAGAGGCCATCAGATGACAGGCATGACCCCGGTGAAAACAAGAAGCTATGTTACAAATACTGACGTCTAATGGCCTCAAGAACAACATATTCATTTAATTGACCTTTTCATACTTTTTAATTGAAAAGTTTTCTTTACACAGCCACCATTTTCCTCGTTTTTATGTGCAGCCCTTGGAGTAATGCTTCGCAATATTGGGCTATAAATAAATAAACCCTGACTTGCCTTTAGTGGGAATGAACACCATCTGCTGAGCATTTAAAGACCACACACTATTCTGTTCAACTCCACTTCCCTAAAAGCTGTCTCCCTCTAACCTGTGATAGAGGAAACAAAGAACATACATCAAGAGCTTGACACAAGTGCCAGACTGGGAAATTATTTTTAAGTATCAGTGTGGTACCTGAATGATTGAATTTACGTTAACACTGATAAAATGTTCTCCTGAAACGGGCTTGTAAAATAGAAAGCCACATATTTCTTTCATCATCTAAGGTGCAGACGCAACACTACATATTCTTTAGCCAGCACAAGTGCTCCCTTAGCTGTTTTCTGTTGTTGTTTTAATTAAAAAGACAGATGGGTGAGTAAAAAAAAACAGGCTGTATTTGTGTGTCTTCAAACTGTTCTCTTTCTCTGTGTAACTGCATGCGATCCTGCCTGACAGATACACGGAGAAAAGCCCAGTAGACCACCTGGCAGAATTATTTTCCTGGGAAAGCAATCTAATGTAATATCCCCCATGACCTGCTCCACACAAATAACCCAGGCGTAGCGGTCAGCCTGGTTGGGTTTTTACAGGAGTCGCTGCATGTACATGAGGTGAAGCACAAAACAAATTACAAAGCAGGTAAATGGCCACGAGGCTTGGCCGTACCGAACACAATGTCGCACACCGGCTGCACGCGGATACATCCCACACAACTCTGTGGAGGCCGCAGGAAGCTAAATGATATTGCTGGTGTTAATAATCAATTCTGTGGGATTAGTTAAAAGTGGAAGTCAAAACACTAACAAATCACAGGGCTTCTTTCGAAAACAGCACCATAAAGACATAGAGCAGCAGAGCATATAGATTTTCCATGGGGCTCAATTGTGTGAGGAGTTGTTGGGCTTGCATTATTGACTTTCTCAGTATGGTGGAACCGTGGTAGTTAGGTGCCTTTCCTCAACTCTAATTATGGCGTCATAAACAGGAGAGACCATTAATGAAACCCACTCATGGCTTTAAAACAGCAGATAGGATTTGGAGAGGAGAGGAGGGGGGGGGCTAAAAGCGGTCTTAGAAGAGTCATGGTATCAATCACAGCAAACTACTCCTCTGTTGAGTAACGAGCATGAGAGCTGGTCAATAAGTCAGCCAAAGAGCCAACAGACTGTAATGGAGACACAGCGGAGGATGAGAGACAGAGGTGTTTGACCTGAGACTGCCTGTCATGTTCACGAGGCCGCAGTCGTGCATCACACAGGAGAAGAAAAAAAAAGTCACTGTGCCTGTCTGAAAAAATCAATATCATACAATAAGACTGCATGTCATGTGTTTCCTGCAACATTCACCATCAGAAAGTACGTCTCTGAATGATCTGCTTTTTAGTTTTCCTTTGTAAAGTATTGAGCTTACAAGCTTTCTTCTCTAAATCCACTCTTACAGAAATGAGATGAAACACAAGGAAAGGAAATTTGCAAAGGTCAAGCTGTATGACAGGGACATGTCTCTCAAAACATCCGAGCAGCAAAGCAGGTTCAAGTTCAGCTGCTGCGAGAGCAGGAAGGTCAATATAACATTTGCCGTACGATAAAACCATGACACCAGAGAGAAGCAGCTGATGGACAATCTTGTGACAAATGAGTTTGGTTAGAGATTTTGCGTCTAATTTTGATACAAACTGCCAGCAAAAGCCCCTATACTAGCCTTATCGGACAAAAAAATAGTTTGGAGATTATTTATTTGACTAGTATCGTGAAAGAAAGTGTCCTTGGGGATGAAATACCTCTCGGTGATTACTATTTTATAATAAAAATAGTAATCACTCTCTTGGCCTTTGCCAAAGCAATGGCAGGTGTGAGTGTACTTTGTCTTTTGCACTTATGAAGGAAGATAATACAATCGCCAATAAAACATGGCCATTTCCACAATTGTATGCCTACATTTGCACATATTATACAACAACAAAACAATTTGAAGGAAGAAACTTGTCAATAGTAACCAAAGTGCATTTGCTCAAGTTCTGCTTTGCCTTCAAAAAAAATCTTAAATTCCTTTTGTAAGGTATGTGGTTTGTGGTTTGTAAGGTATGGTAACACGTCATGGAGATTTTAGTGGATGCAATGCAGGACCATTACATGTATTTACTCTCACATTTCCTCAAGGAGCATCTAGTTTTACTTATGTAAAAGGTTTGAGTACCTTCTCCACTGATGGTGAGACACGTAGCGCGTCTACATGCATTTACAATATGATGGCCGCAGTAAAGCCATTTTGATTTTCTAGAGTGAGAGGCAATAAAATGTAATTACAACATGTTTTACTATTGAATTCAAGACAGAGTCGCAACAGCCGAAGCAATTTCATGCTGCCTGTAAAAAGAGAATCCAACAAGAGGGAAAGGCAGAGTCATGGTTGAGTGGCGGAGGAGAGAGAGCGAGGCATTGATGGCCCTCAGAGGGCCAACATAGACCAGAGCAGACACACGCACTGTACACCTCAACTAGACAAATCTATTTCAGACACATATTAGATAAATATTTATACACCATAAACTGTATCAATAATTCCCTCGGGGAAGGGAAGCTATTCCACAGCATGTCAATAACTGATTTCACCAGCAGATAATCATTTTTCTTTCCATGGAGGGGCTTGATATGACGTCGATACGACCTGTCAGAGTTCATTTGGGCTGGAGCAGTTAGAGCGGGCGTCACTGAGAGGATATGGCACCCTTCTATTCAGAGTTATTGATTGGGAGGCAGTGTGTTAGTGGGGGGAGAGGAGCTGGCTGTCATGTCTTATGTCGTGAACTGTAGGAAGGTCTGCAGCTCCATTTGGCCGCAGTGTTTCAGGGGACACAGGGGACTCCGGGCCTTTTAATTGTCTCATTGAGACTTGGCTGCGTACAAGTAGCCCTGATACACAGGAGGAGGGGGAGAGCACAAGAGGGTTCATGGGTCTAAAATGCGCAACACTCCTCTGATACGATGAACATATACAATCATTCAGGATAAAGATCTCACCCTTGGCGGCATGAAAGGGGAAAGTGAGCAGCTCTCAGGAAAAATCAATACGGAACCGCTCATTTTGGAGGGACATGTGTGTCACAGTCAATAGGAGTTAATAGGCTGGGTTGTTCAGTGAAGACAGGCGGCTTGGGAGAGCAGCCCACTCTGACAGCTTAATACATACTGAATGGCAAGCTGCTTGCATATAACAGTCACTGTGGACACATCAAGTGTGGAATGGAGCCTGATGGGCGCAGGCAAAAGTTAATTATAGAATAGAGCTGAAGGTGTTACGCACAGAAGTACAGAATTAACCATCCAGTAATCAGAACAGACACATGCCGCTGACCCACAATACACACACACACACACACACCTTTATTCATATTATATTGTATTGAGAAATGGCGCCGTGCTAGGTGGCAGCTTAGTGCAGCAGCTCCTGGTGTGTTTAATATTTTTTCGTCTTTTTACCACTTTACCTTTGCGTTTTCTTTCGACTATGGTTTATGAACAACAATGGTTTTGTTTCAAAAGGGTTACACTATGCTTGTATGTTTCTGTCCCTTAAGTAGATTGGCCTATTACAGAGTATTCTAATCTATTCTATAGATTTTATACTGTCTAGATACTCTTCTGAATATCTATCTACTGCGAATATGTATATTTGGTGTTAATATGTTTATTTTATTGGTATTTTATTCTATTTTTAAGAGATTTTGTAATTATTGTATATTGACTGTCAAAATGCTGCTGTGACAAAACAATTGACCAACTTTGGATGAATAAAGTATCCATCTATCTATCTATCTATCAACAACTCAATGAATTTAATATTCACAGTGAAGGAAAGTATGTTTAAAGCTGCCCTTCTGACTGATGTTTCGGATCATGACCTGCATCACACTGCATGGATGACAAGTCACCGTGTAGGTCCTCGTGTTGCAGTGCACACATGAGGGAACAAAGGCAACAGATAACGGCTAAATACTATGTTGTGCTCACCTAAGGGCTTCCCCACAGCCTCATGTGCAGATCCCCTTCCCCGCTCTAATTAATCAGCGTCGCACCAACAGGCTCGTCACAGGTTAATTGGCTCAGAGGATGGGTGAGGGACCTTGTGGCAAAACAAACAGAGGCACATTTCCAAAGGGTTTTGTAACATATTTTAACTTCAACTCAACCAGACACACATCAGCCAAACACAGGGAAGCGGATAATAATAACTTCATTAATTGGGGTCTCTGGGTCACAACGTTTGGTTTCATAAAGAAGGATTCTCTTAATTAGAGCCCATTAAGACCTCATTTGGTTTATTATCATCTCTTAATTTTATCCAGCTAATTAATAATTAATTACCATTTCAGTACACAGCTACAGTGTTATTTTACAAATGACAGGAAAACTGCAAGTCATGGATAAACTCAAAAAACGAAGCTAACCATTATTAGGTTAAGTTAGTTGAGTTTTCGGTGAATAAGGTCTGTGAGAACACTCTCCACAAGAATAAATACTGTTTAGGATTAGATGTTGTGTAATATCAAGCTCAGTTTGATCCTTTTATTATTGGTTACGACTCAGACATGGGGAGGAAAGGTGAGGCAGTCATACTGAGAAAGAGTGAGAAAAGAAGTAAAAGGGTCTTGGCTCCAATTGACATTTCAATAAGTGGAACAGAGCGTTAGCAATCCATTCCCAACTTTTCTGAAACAATTATTGAGATGGTACCTCCAGGCGATGTATGTTCCTGGTCCCCGGAGTCCTGCTGGCTGAAACAGTAATTGACTAAATTGTAGAACACATCGGGGCCATTTACAAATTTGCCAAAAATGAATCGTTTAAAATGAAATGAGGGTGACTCTCAAATTAGCAAGGAGTATGATTGAGATGTGGCTCTGGGAATTAGGAAACATGATTTAGAGCTCCACAGGAAGGAGCATCTGTGAATAGTCCAGTATTACTGCTCTGACTCGTATTTAAATATCACTGTGGTTCAACACATGTTCAGTAAAACACAGCAGATCATATTTAAATGTTTGATCATTCATATTTAAATGTTCAAGAGTGTGTGTTCAAGACACATAAAGAGATAGAGACAGATTCATATCAGTTGTGAA
Organism: Notothenia coriiceps; assembly: GCF_000735185.1. Taxonomy (NCBI): domain Eukaryota; kingdom Metazoa; phylum Chordata; class Actinopteri; order Perciformes; family Nototheniidae; genus Notothenia; species Notothenia coriiceps. The sequence goes on from NW_011370580.1 coordinate 50,005, forward strand.
TGCAAGAAAAACTAAAACGTTTATTTTTTCATGTGTGTTTTATATTTCATTGTTTCTTTTCCTAAAATGCATCTAGTCTTATATTCAAATGGTTGACTGACTAGACATTAAAGTGCAAAACAAAACAAAACACAAACTGCTGAGCTATAACACTAAGTCACATAACTGTAAAGAAATTCAATATAAATAATTTGAGCTAAAAAAAAAGTTATATAGCTAAATATAATACTGAAAAAGAGCACGGTGATAAATCATGCAACACAAATCTCACTGGTTTAAATCTATTGTGCTGGAAGGTGTTTGGGAATGTGATCTTAGCTACATTTTACAAGGTGTACTCATTTCTGAGAAACATCAGCACATTACTGTGACTGTTTAGGGCTGACAGCTGTGATTGATTGTTGTGCAGACACTGTGTTGATTGTTGCCTGTTGTGCCGTTCCTGTGGCTCCCAGCAGCCACTGCTTTCATCTCACCCGGGCTAAACTCTCCCAACCAGTGATGAGTAATTACTAAGTTCATTAGCCACGCTAGTGGCCTAGAGATTTATTAAAACAAGATTTGTCCTCAACTCTCTCCAAGGCTTTTTAATGTCCTGACTGCAACTGGCATTTAATAAGGCAATGATTACCTTCTCCTGACATGATATCATTTACAGGTCAAACTGTAACAACAGCAAAGAGGTAGAGGTTAAACTGAAAATGCTCTGATACAGTGTCCAGTGTCATAGGTTCTTTCAAATATCTGAAAATGATATTACAATCATTAATAATGTTTATTAGTCATTATTTAGTCAGTAAATAATTATAAACATAATAAACAAACTACCCTTTAAACTTTGAGATCTGTTTTGATGGCAACTTATTTTGAATTGTGAAGGTAATCCACAGGAAATGTATCTTCTAATGATTGAATTTAACTCGACATGGTATCCTAGTGTAGGTCATAATTAGGGCGACTGTGGCTGCGAGGGAGTGCGGTCGTCTTTCACCCAGAAGGTTGTGGGTTCGATCCCAGCCCATGCAGTCAACATGTCGATGTATCCTTGGGCAAGATACTTAACCCTGAGTTGCTCCCGATGGCATGGTCAACGTGTGTGATGTTGTGAATGTTAGGTCCTAGAGTAAGGTACACTGCTCTGTATGAATGGGTGAATGACATGTAGTATGTACAAGCGCTTTGAGGGGTCTTAAAGACTGGATAAAGCGCTATATAAGAACAGTCCATTTAACATTTATTCTCCTGTTGTAGTGTGGACGAATTAATCATTAAATAATGTTCTATTTTGATGAACAATTATAAAAATCAGCCTTTACATATCAAATTTAAAATGACATATAACCCAGGCACTATTTTTTGCATTTAAGAAGCAGGGACACGTGTGTTGGTAGCAATTATACAAAAATGGCTTGGATAATGGGAAAATTGCTTAATTTTTAAAAAATGTTCTTTGAGCTGTGATACACCTTTATAATCATTGTTAGCTACCTACCTAAAAACATGATCAGTGGGATGGTAAGGTATATAAAAGACCCAAGTTTAATGATTAGATTATAATCAGAAGAGAATGTTTTGGTAAAAATCTAAAACACAACATGCAACAGTGAAAGCATTCGTTCAACAATGAGACATACAGAGTCAGAGGTGGCCAAAAATCCCACCACCATCTTTTCAATCAAGTTATTGCCGACTACAAGAATGAAGGAAAAGCAAAATACTCCTCACTAAAGACAAAATTACACAAACCGTCCTCCAACAGGAGACCGTTCCTCCTTAGCTGATGTGAATTGAAATAGCCACAAGCTATCTTATGCAATGTCCAGGTAATTTGTATTTAATAGGAAAATTGTTACTTATTGATCTGCACTTTGTAAAGCCTTCCAGCAATGCTCCAATCACCACAGCTGTCAGACCTTGGAAATACACCCCGTTCCTTTGCGATTTGATGGCACGCTGACTCTCATTACTGGCACATTTCCAATGTTAATTACCTACAACATAACATCATCTCCCTCAAAAGAGTCTCGTACGGGCCACTCGTGTCCCGCCAGAGGACAGCGGGGGGGAAGAGTGATAGCGTGAGGGTGGAGATACCGTGCTTTGCTGGTCTGGAGCTTGTGTTGAATCTGTGCACCACTGAGTCTGGCCATTAGGTTGCATGATGGGCTTTTCTTTTCCAGACCATTTCCCATGGTCAAAATAGCATAAAAACACAATTTTGGTTCAATAGCAAAGACTTCAACTGAATAATCACAAGGGTGAAACTGTAACTATTACAGCGGCACCTCTGGGATAACCATACATAACAGGGGTGTCAAAAACACTGTAGGTTTTCTGGAGGGCAAAGTGTTTAAAGTGTACGCTGTTGGCTCTTGCTCCAACATCTGCTTTTAATTACTCAATTAGTGCAATCATTTAGTCTCCTTGACATTCATCCAAATGGCAAATCATAGCCGGAAGTTGTTCTGTTCAAACAGAGCGTTAAGAGGAGTCATGAAAAATGCATGGACGATAATGTATATGGATACTTAACTAATTGAACCAATTAAGGGGAGGGGACTGGTTTGAGTGAGAACAGCGCCGGCTTTGCCCTCCAGGAAGAGGCTTTGACACGTCTGATCTACAGCCTCCCCTCTCCCTATTCACAGGCCTGGGCCTCAGGTCATATTCCAGCAGACAAAAGGTTTTTTACTTCCATCACACAGCGAAAATGAACCAAAAATGTAAAAGCCATGCAGATTGAAGGCAGCATAGAGCATCAAACAAGCCATTTTACTACAAATAACAGCATATCCAGATTATTATGGGAAAAACACATGCTTTTTTATTGTATCCGTCCTCTGATATTGGAGATTTTTTTTTTTGCAGGATTCTTTATTGCATAGAATAGATGAATCTAATTTCTTTCTAAAGTCTGTATCTCTATGGAATTCAATGTCCGTGCTAGCGTTGTCGTGTGATCCCAAAATGGGACATTAAAGTATAATCTGTTCTTTCTTTGTACTTCAGAATGAGACCCCTCAGATGTGAATATATGTATATTTCAGCACAGACATACCAACAGATCAACCTCAGGGTAAATGAATATTTGCTCCGTTTAAGATGAGCAAGCTTACCCCCCATTTCCAAAGTTAAACCAATGCAATCCCCCATCTTCCACAAAAAAAAGAATGATTGTACCCCTGCGGTGGTGATTTCCTGCATGCTATGGATGCATAAATAAACATAGGCATAAATACACAGAGGACACTGACTGGGACTAGCTGGCCAAGTGGGGCAGCTGTTATTAAAAGGGCTATTTATCACTGTCACCCCTCTCAGGTTGCATCCCTCTCTGCCCTCCAGCGATGTCACTAGGCCGCACAGGAACAATGTGGCTCATCCAACCAAACCTACCCCCTCTATCAAACACACACGCGCTTGTTGTCACAGCTACGCAAAAGTAAACACGTGCAGCCTAACCTGCTTCCTTACTGTGTGCATATCCTGGAATCGACTTCTCCTTTGATGACTTGGCTGAAACAAACACAGAAATAAGAACCTTCCTTTCGATTTCCGCCAAATACCCACAACATTGCACACACCGTTCATTTTCCGCTCTGTTACTTTATTGATTGTGACCACAATTATCCACTTTTCTGAAGCACTGCATTAAGTGAATTCCCCCTTTGTTGGACAATAAGTACAGAAGGTTGGCTAAGTCATGCTATTCCTCAGCCTAAGGGGACAGTCTACTTTCTCCAGCACCCTCATCATCATTAGCAAGCCCAGATAAAAAACACACCTCAATTAGTCCACATCAGCTGGGGAGCCACATCAAGCGAGGCAGACGCTTGCAGCTGACCCACGCCATAACTTCACTTACAGCCTCTCCAACGTGTCCAGACTGAGGGCGAACGATTACATTTGAGAAGAATCTTATTGCTTTAATGTTTTACACAATTAAACCCCTACATGTTCAGTCTGCGTCTTGCAGTTAAAGTTGGAAAATGGTATATGTATGGCAAAGACCCTCAGGTAGAGAAATGTAGCCTTGGTACACAATGCACCATCAGCATGTTGCACTGATATGCAGTCAGCAAAGGACTTTCCAAGAAGCCTTACTAGAGTTTTACTGCATTCGCTTAAATAAACAATATGAATACAAAAGCTTCATTAGAAAATAGATACATACAAGGTACACTAACTATGGCATGTAGAGTAAATCGCATTAGGGCTGCCACTAACAGTCATTTATGTTATTTCTTCTATTATCAATCGCTGTACAATGTCAGAAAACGATGAGAACATTTTCAAATCACTACTTCCAATGCCCTGGATGATATCTTGTTTTGTCCAACCGAAAGTCAGACATTCTAAAATATTCAACAAAGACAAGCAGCAAATGTTGCATTTCAGAAGCTAATAACGTAATGTAAAGCATTGTCTCACTTTTATTTGCTTGAGAAATGATTGAGCACAATCAGTTATTCGACTAATCCTTTCATGTTAACATTAAACAGTTTATTTGGGAGTTCTTGTCTTCATCTGCTAAGCCCCAACCAGCTTTTTAAATCAGATCTCCCTCCCTTTCATCCAAGTAAGCGCTCGTGGCTCACACCACCTAAACCACTCACACACAGCAATCCACTCACGATTAATGAAGTGCTTACTTAACCAATTTAAACCCTTAATTCCTATTAGTTCAACATAATAGCCACCCTCTCTGCCAGAATTAACAACACTCTAGCAGAAACGTACAAATCTCTGCGGGCCAGAAACTGTCGACCCAGCAGATTCCATATTCCCTGATAAATATGTAACAGTATGTATATCACTGTTAAAATGCATAACCCTGGTGTAAGACCCCTATCAAGTCTGCTTTACACCTGTATTACATTTCTCCCTCAATCAGCAGCTTTTCTGAGACACCGGCCTCCCACGAGGAGCAGAAACCATTACAAGGGACCGCAGCTCATTTGCAGAAAGATTGGAGATCACGCTGCATCAAAAAAGTATGTGAAGCATTTCTGAGAGCAAAATTGATTTATTCCATTTTCTATGTTTGTATGCAGCATCAGTATCGATGTATTTAATATAAATCCCCAGTCTGGCATTGAGTTGCTGTGGAGGTAGCTGCTTATTGTGCAAGTAAGAAGCGGCACCATCAAATAACACAAGGGGCCTGTTCTGGTGCAAAATTGAAGTACATGCAGTATTTTTTAAATAAGATATTTTATCTTGAACTAAACGATCAAACATATATGCAATGTGACAAATTATATCAATCAAACAGAAGCATGCATCATGCCCTTTTTCTGATCCACTGCTGCCGCTTGTTTAAGCTACAAAGACATTAGGCTGTTCTTTGGTGAAATAAAAAGGCACAAGCAAATAAATAAATATTTCTGTATATTTCAATTTTGACTTAGGAAAAACAGATCATGCAGAGCCCGTGGCTAGAGGAGCCTGACTGCATGCTGGTGGGGGGTAAAAGACAGCCTGGGGGATGTGGAGGGCGTCTGTTTTTTAATGAGCTGAAACTTTAAATACTGCATAATATATAATAAAAATGAATAGTTCATTTAACTCTCCGGATAAGTCGTGGAAAAACTATTAAAATCCATTATTCTCTTAATGTCAACAGAGTAAGCATTGAGTATGAATGAAGTGAACATGATGACACATCATCAACAAGAAAGAAAAAACAAAATAATAATCAACTTGAACTGGAAGAAATAAACGACATTTGGGCATAAAGTTAAGTGCACGAGCTTAAGGGCATCAACTAAACACAGTAAAAGCAATGACAATGACATATTAAACTATAAAAATGTAGATCCACTCCCAGAATAACAAATTACCATGTTTATTATGCTTTAAATGTGAAGAAGAATGTTAGGAACATTTGTAAAATTGTCCAGATTTTTTATTTACTGCAACTTAGTCCTAATGTCAGCTGGGGGTGGTGAATAGATGAGTGACAGACATTTCAGCCACCCACTGACAGCAGCCTGGGCAACACCGATTGGCACAGCAGGAGCAGCGTTTCAGCCCTTCCCCCAACACACACACTCATATACAACATGTCATAAAGATAAAAAAGAGCGAGGGGATGAAAAGAAAAAGAATTATGGTGCCCCTTGGGTAAAGAAATACACCATAATAGATTTTTAACTGCTGCAGTACGCTATCCCTACTCAAAAAGGTGAGGCAGTGGTTCAAGTGTCAATGACAAAAGGTCAGCAATTATGAACTACTGAAAAAGTGTTTCTACAAATAACAAAATTGTACGAATCTCACTCACGCTTTTACCATTTCAAAGCGTTGCGTATGTCTACAACTGGAGATGTTTCCAGTAGATTTGAAATTAGGTTTATGTTTCCTTTGTCATATTGTAATTATAAAGTGCCATTTCACAGTGAATATTGTGACAATGTTGGCTGACACATCTGTATTGAGATGTAATTCCAAGTGTGATCCTCAAAGTGATCTGAGTGATGGCTCTGGTACCCTGCTGCTCGTGGAGCAAGCGAGAGGCGGTGCTGGTGGCCGATCCAGAGGCGTAGTAATGATAACCTTGCCACTGTTAGCTGCAGGGGTTGTTCACACAATAATTGTTTCTGCCAAGCCATAGATCTATATGACAGAGAGAAAACTGCTGTGACTCCCCTACTAAATAATTTATTTCAAGAATTGGCTGCATAAACTATTTCCAGATGAAAATGGTTTGTGCTATTTATTTTTGCACTAAAGAATCTGAGAAGTTATTGGCTAATTAGAGGATAATTACAAGTGTCTGCAAGTTGATTAGCAATTTCACTGTTGAACATTAACAATTTACAGCAACACTACACTCCATTTGGGCACTTGTTTTGCTTTACTTACCTAAATTCTAAACAGTACAAGTATTTAAAGATTTCACCTTGACAAAACTTATTACCAGCATCAGTATGCAATTAAACTTGCCAAACAGGCATTCATTCTGAGTTCATTACCACAAAAGACATGTGTTGGTTAATTTAGAATGTTCAATACAGGACTAGACTACCTCGGCTATTAAAAGGCATCAATCTCCCACCAAATGCTGATATATTTTGTTCATTTACAGCATCTCATTTGCAGTCTAGATACTTTAGACCTGCTCTGTGGTGACTGAGGTTCGATGTGAAACGCTAAGCCTGTGGGCTGCCCTCCTGCAGTTTAGAGTGACTCAAAGGTGAAGCCCTGAAAACAAATACAATGTACTCACATGCTCCACAGTTTACATTTCAGCAACTCACATAATCCTGTAATAGCCACACACAAGCTACAGTCGGATGCAAACCGTGTGCAATTGTGTCTGCCTGCACAGGGGTATCAATGCAGCGCCTGGGTCAAAGGGTCAATGAGTAATTAAGACATGGTTGCCTGAGCATTCCCCATGCACACTTTCAGTCCTGATGAAAGGTACGAGATGAAAGGAGGGCGATTTAAGTGCAGCCTGATACTACGGATCAGATTTCTATAAGTGTGTCTAAATGTTCGTTGTTCAAGGCAATTAGTATGATTAAGAGATAGTGTGGTGTCATCACGCTGTTTAAAGAGGATTTGGCCCATGAATTCTGCACGAGGTTTAGACATCTCTTACACAACAGAGGTTATGATGCTTAGAATAAAATAAACATGCAAATTACTATACATTCAGGGACCCTACATATCTCTTTAATATCTAATTTAGTAATTAGTGTGAAGGCTTCAGCAAAATAAATAAACTTTTTCTTTTGGTATAAAATATGTGTTAGTAGTGCTAGTTACAGTATGAGGATTATATCTTAAGACCACAATGAAGGAACAATAAAGAAAATAATGATATCATTAAATGGGACGGGCAAGTTTTACCAAGCAGGACCATCATGAAGCGGCGATACATCACAAACAGCATGTAGGCATTCAAGTGAAAAGAAGGTCAAAAGGTGCATTGATTTACATGTACAACAAGAAATTAATCGTTTGGTTTCATTGTTGCTAAAAATGAAGAGGCCAAGGCCAGAAAATTGAGGTCGCTGATAAATGCTATTAGTAGGAGATGCTGAGGAGTGAAGAAATCAATATGGCAGTTTGTCAACCTGCCTCTCAGAGGGAGCAGGGCTCTGCTGCAGAGGGGAGGGTGCCCTGTCAGCAAAGCACATTACCAGAAATCAAAGGCCAGGGAAGGCCCGGAGGAAGGGATGTAGATGTGTCTGTACAAAGGCCACACTTTGGTAATCAAAACCTATTTTATCACACCTGTCTTGTCACTAGTTTTTCTCTAACACTATTGACAATCTGTTGCATGCAGAGTGACCACTAATTTACCTTTAAATAAATGAGCCAGGGTTATTTAAATTCCTAAATTTGTCACGCAAAATGAAGCAACAGTGTCAAATAAATAACACCACCTGGTATCGGTTATATGAATTATTAATACTTTTAATCTTGAAGATAGTGTCTCCATAAAAAAAGAAGAAGATTCATCTAGGGAAGCTGGCTGACCCTTATAGGCATGTGTAAAGGTAATGTTGCCTAAAAAAAAAACATATATCTTTAAAGTAATGTTGTATAATTTAATAATTCTTGCAAAAATACACTTTCACGCAGCGTTCACAACATCCCTGTGAAAACATACAGGAAAAGCAGTCTAGAAATCCTAAACCATTCAATTTTAATGGAAAGCTAGTCAGTATTGTATGTCCGTGTAATAACATGCTTAAGTGACTCCTCCTATGCAACTTTTAAATATTAAATAATTAAACACAAATGAACCTGTGCAGTCGCATGAGTCACACAATACAGCACTTTTGTTTACATAGGTCCAGCAGAACATCATGGGGAAATGTAGTAAACACAGCAGCTTGGCAGACAAGAGTCTCTGAAAAAAACACTTAAATAAGTATTTTGTTTAGAACTGTGCTCCTTCATCTTCTTTGTAGGCGAAATAGACTGTGACGGGTCCAACACTTGTTTGCACTGTTTCTGCAGCTCCCACCACCATCCAGCAGCCGATGCCATAGGCCAAACAAGGGATGCCTGCAAATAATGAACCCATTGATTAGTTAATATCCGAAGTGTTTGAAAATGAAATATATGTATTTTGTGGGAATAAGGTAGAGGATTAAAGATGTTCACTGACCTAGGTTAAGAACTTTCAAAATGGTAAAAAACTTGTCTTCATAGTCCAGGTTCTGATGAGGTGCTTTGGAGCAGTGATACTTTATAAAGGGGAAGCAGCCTGTCCTCAGTATCTGGTAGTTGGATCCCTGGACTCTAAAGTTAAAGTTGGACAGTCCGAACTGGTCATTGTGCACGGAGCTGTAGCGGACACAGAATGAGGTCCAGGGCGGGAGTTTGCGCTGCAGCAGGTGGCAGGTCAGCACCTCTGAGGCTGCGGGCCGCGGGCCTGTCCTGCCCAAAGTGCTCGGAAACAGGGCGAGCTTTATAAAGACACCGTGGACCTTCCTCAAAAACTCCCTCATGACTTTAACTGAGAGGAGAATGATTCACCTTATTCTGCTGTTCGTGTTTTTAACTGGGCTGCATGCTAACAAGCTAGACAGAGCTCAGACTAGCTATTAAATGTACAGACCTAAGCTCATGTACCACATCACAACTTCTACACGTCCTTCAAAGCAGTGGGACCATGAGTGGGACGCTGCATAGTGTGCACACAGGACAACCAACGTGAGCTAAAGACAGCACGCAAAACAACACGGTGCTAGCTAAACACGTGTTTCTGCTGCAGATATTCCGTTACACACACGTCCCGATACACATGCTTAACATATATTAAACGTTATCTTAACCTGCAGAGGTGTGTGTGTGTGTACAGAGCAGCTCTGTGCACTCAGTGCTGTGGTATTTGCTCTGACCTGGTGCTCCTGCTAAAGTCCTCCGATTGGAAACGCAGTGCTGCTAAGCTGTTCCTCTTCTACAGCATTAGCTGCTACAACCTGTATTTTACTGATGCGCTCACCTGTTCAGCGGGTATGAGTCTTGTGTCATGTGACAGTTCAGCTTGCACTATACTCAAACCACTCTATGCAACAACAAACGTGAAAAAAACAAATTAGCTTCAAGGTTTTATTTGTAACTGACATGATACACACGTGTGTGAAGTCAGCCTAATGAATGACATACTATGACTAATAACTAGTAATATTCTTTTTGTATACATTGTTAGTAGCTTTCTGTATTATTTTTATATTAACAGATTTATGCAGATAAGTATTTGCTTGCTATCCTTACTATTGATTCAAATAAACCTTTGCAACTTTTATAACTGATCCCAGTAGCAATGCACGATTTGTTGGTGCCTGATCATCAAGAATGTTGTCATACACAATAGATCCACTCGAATACACTGAAGCATTTCCTGAAATATTTCAAAGAACATTGAACAGTCTGCTGTAATTCATATGTTATTCCACAAACCACAGCTAAACCAACATTTCTCCATATCAACCAGAATTAATGAATACATTGAAGAAACAGCACACATGTTCAAGCCAATTTGCATACAACATATTGTACATGTTTTCATTAAAATATATACATTGGTTTGATGATGATGATGATGTTTAAATCTTTGAAACCAATCTACAGAACATGAAGATAAGTTAAGTAGCTGTGCAGAAAATGGTGTGCTTGTTCTCAAATTCTTGAATGAACCATACTTTAAACCCCAGTTTCCTGCATGTCTTTAAAGCTGCCATTTTCCAATAGTGAATTATATGTAGGCAGTTAAAACAGATGATAAAACTAAATAATAAAATATGATAAAGGTTCATGGCAAAATCTGACAATGTTTCAGGGACTTATTTAGCTATCAACAATGATCTCCATCTTCGGTGAATCATGTATTCAAAGTATAATAGTACATTAAAGCTGGCAAAGACAAGAAGACTTAACTTGGTATGAGCAATGTTAGTATATTGGTGAAGCAGGTTTATCCTCCACTGCTCACATCTTGTTCTGAACAGTCATCTGCAGTACGTCTTCTACTTCCTTGATCAGATACTAACAAATAAAAAATAAATGAAACAAGTTAAATGACTGCCATCCAGCTGACGAGAGCTTGACTCAAAGATGAACGTTTCATGATGTATATGAGGAGGGATCGTTAAGTCATTAACACGGTACCTTAAAATTGGTTTCTCCTTGCATGTTAGAGGGCGATATCTCCTGATGAATGACTGACAGATTCCGAGCAAAGGTCACCAGAGCTCCCTGGAGATCTTCTGAGACGGCTCTGTTAACGACGACCCAAACAAACGAGTTTACTAATGTCCCCCATGCTGCCAGCTAAGAAACAATCACCTTGCTCATGTGATGGTGCTGCTAAATGAAACTTTCAGCAGACAACATCTTCAGTCTTCTGGGGGATGAGCACAGCTTGATTGAACTGTTACAGCACTGTGCAGGCTAAAGGATTTGAGTGATAAATATGTTAAATAACCCTCTGCCTAACAACTTCTAGAGTTTGTAACAACATTTACAAAGCCAGAGGTGGCATGTTAATCCTCTAAACGAATTGTCTTTTGTCTCAGTCTGTAGAGGTCTTTTATCCACCTAATCCTCTACTGTTTATTTGCTTGTCTATTAAACAGAGAGTGCAAACAAACCCTAATGTGTTCAGGATTCTTCCTACTGCTTTTTTACCCTGAATGTCATGAATACTGTAATAATGTTTATACATTTGATGCAAAAACAAATACTCACATCATTCCCATCCTGCATCTCTCACTGCCGTCGTAAACAGCAAAAATGGTGCCTTGCTTCCTCTGAAATGTTAGAGCCAGAAACACACAGCCAAAAGATAGCTCCATCAACACTAGTGTAAATAAAAAAAATACTCTGAGCCAGCATCACTCTCTTATTCAACTGCCAGACTTGTGATGTTCAGTTAAAGATCAAAATCAATTTGATTCAATCTTTTTTATTTCATACATTCTGCTTCCTTGCCACAACCTGGCCTGTGCATTTCCCACAATGCAACTGGATTGCAGTTTGATCAAAGATGGGGGTGTGTTATTTAGCCTCAACCTGCTAGCCTCTAGAGCAGATGAGAAGTGGAGATAAGAGGTTTCATAATTACATTTCTGTCTGGCTTCACGCACCCATAGGTATTCTTTTTATTTTCAAACCCAACCAACACTGACTCAAGTCACATCACTCATTTCAACTTATCAAACTTTGTGAACCTCCCTCTGGAGCAACAAAAGGCTTTTCACATCTTTTTGGTAAGCAAACTTGGATTTATAAAGTCTATAGAGTTCCACTTTACATTCCATTTTACGCTAAGCTGCAAAATGAAAACAAAAATAAAGATAATAATAAAGGCAAGCAGATACATTTGGGGATTTTACCTTCATGTTAAATCCTATACCATGAGCCTTGCACACCATAAGGAACACATCATGGTATAACATGGAAAGGTTTGAGTGAAACAAGTGGCTCCCAATAACTGCATAACGAGGAACCACAGGAGGCTGTAACAAAAGAAAAATAAGAAACAAGAAATGATATAGAATATAATGGTTAGCATACGGCTCTGTATAAATCTAAAATGAGACAATACCTTTATGTCCTATTACATTTGGATTTAAAGTAGGTGGTGTGTGTAAGCGAAGTAGCGATGGCTGAACCCCATACACATGTCCTTAGGGTCACTGTTGAGTTTGGGGAGTGTGTGTGATTAGTAAACATGATGAGTGTGGGGCACATGTGGTAAACTGTTGGGCCTTTCTTAATTAACTGCGGGGAGCAACAATTAATGTTTAGAAGACATGCCAAGTACAAGATGAGCTTAATTGTATGATGCCAATCAAAGAAACCACAGTTTGAGGAGTGCAAATGTTGGCATTTTGTTTGAGACAAAAGCACTGGCCAATGCACAAAAGGACGACTCGCCGCACACGATACATATCACGATAACAGAGCGGTTCTGAGCATGCGAGTATAAGTAACACTAGAGAGGTTGATTACTTAAAAGTGGCAGGGCTCAAGAGGATAAAAATGGTCCTGGTTCTCAGGCACCTCTGGGAGACAAAAGAGCAGGCCTAAGCCCCTGTGAGCCGAGGAGATCGCCCATAACTCGCCGTGCTGGGTGTGTGTTAGCGGTTGTCAAACATAGGACCCTCACACAAACAATAAAAGTGCCCAACAGGGATTTAATTGTGTTTGTAATATGCAGGGCGCTAATGATGGCCACTGCTGAAGCCATTAACCACTGCTGTGGCTCAACTGCTGCACCGAAGCATCAGGCCACCCACTAAATGAACGCTTGATAAAATAATACAAGTCGCAGATTAACAAGCGTAAACTGAGGCATACTGCTAATAAAAGAACTCTATTGTTTAAGGCCTGGCACCAGGTTGATGAGGTGTTCAAGCATGCATACACATGCATAATGAAAATGGTATGAATTATTAATGTGTTGATTATTTAGGCTCATCTATCAAAATGATAATGAATTCAGCACCTAAACACCAATTGAGCTCAGTGCGTAATTACAGTATTTAGTTGTATTTAACAAAATGAGGAGCAAAACATTGATCTATCTTTGTGATTACTGTAATCGTATAATAATATCCTCTAAAAGTCTCTGCTTGCTTAGAGCTGGTTTCTTCTAGGACTACATTTAACAACAAAATGAGCCACTGTAGGAAAATACAACTTCAAATATAGCATTTTAAATCCACCTTTTGTTTAAGAAAAAATGAAACATTTCAAATATGATTAACTGTACGGTAAGCAAATATAAAATGGTACTTTGGCTGCAGTCTGGTGTTCGCAGCCTTTCTCTTCTCTTTCTCTCATTGGCACTTCTAAGCAGCCTGTGTGGAAATTCAGCGTTCCTCCAGTCATCATCAGAAGCATCTGGGTCATGGCCAGATTGTCACTGTATGTGAGGTCCAGATCAATAGCCCACACCTGCACACAAGACATTGTTAACTATGTGTCACAGCAGAGAAAAACACACACTATAAAACGTACATTTCAATTTAATCACAAAAATGGAACGTCAAAGTATTTCACCCACAGATCCTTATAAAGAGAGGGGTCAGTACCTTTTAATCCTTACGTGTTGAGAGGCAGGGGAAAGGAAAACACGGTTAATGGTGTGTGCTCGACAGATTTGGGTAATTCAGTTGTGGAATGACACGTGCACAAAGTAGATCCTTTGCTGCGGTTGGGTTCAGCTTGCCTTGGGCTAGTTAGTTTGGCACAGGTCTGATGAGCTAAGTTCAGATATGTATAGTAAATGGCATCATTATAAGTATATTAAGGGGTCAGGTATGGTCGTAGCCTTCCGCTTAAACAGGGCTAATTTTCCCAATAATAACCTAATAGCTATGTCCTCTCTTCAAAAGTGGCAAATAAATCACTGGTGAAGGAGTTGTTAATAACTAAGTGGCAGTCGGCTGCCTCCTTTTGCTGTTCCTATTTGTCAAAGTAAACGCTCCTGCCACTGAATGCAAATGGCTGCCTGTCTGAACCGCGCAGTCTCTGTAACCTGAGCACTATATCTCCACTAACACATGGATATCAGACCATATACAGTAATTCTCTTATAAGCCGAATATCTTTTTTTCCTATTCAAATACATTGCGAAACAAATGTCATAGCATATGGCTGAAATTGACACATTTTTGTATCTAATAATCGGACCGTTTTTATCCAATTAAGTGAGAAAACATGCATTTTTGTTTGAAATATAAGGAAATGATCAATCAATAAACGAGTCCTTTAGAATAAATAAATAGTTTCAAAGCTATAATAAATGTGTTCATTTTCAAAAGTGTGTCATACATAAAAGTACTACTTATACCAATAAATCATATTAAGGTATAGCCCAAATGATGTGATAAAATATTAATGACAAAAGTGTTTTCTATTATGTTAGAATAATTGATGTAATGTGAACTATAATGTTGTTGAGTTACATAGCCATTGCTTATGATTTGTAAGGCACCGATTTGTTGTGATTTGAGCCTTTGACTATTCTAAAAATGCATTCAAGGCAAAACAGATGAAGAGATTATACAGTATATGCAGAAGGTGTTATAAACAACACACAATAAAACGACTGCAAACTGTGAACATTCATGTTTAGCAAAGGCAAGCTGTATGTTTTGCACTCAGCCCTCTTTACTGTCAGCAGCAGTGGACAGTGCTGGTCTCTAAGCATCAGGTTGATACCTGGGCCTGAGTGACGGACACACTCCACCGCACCATTCACTCAACTCACTAAAAATCATACTCCGATGTCTCATTGTCGCTCTTAACAAAGCCGTGGGAAATGTAAGCCTGGATTGTACCTGTTTTCTATTGCCTTGCATTTTCATTAAAAACCCTGATGCTGCAGCTGGGGCCCCGCCGCTCCACAATGTGAGGAGAGACTGCAAGGGCAAACATATGTGACCCACTTCTTCCCATCAAATAAAGTAGGCAGCTTTTAGCAACAGGTTTGAATCTAAATTGATGTTTAAATCCAGACAGGTTTGCCCATGTGGCTCTGCTCTGTCTGTGTGTGGGGAGATGGTTAAGAATCTGTCTTCAATGTTCCTGCTCTATTGAAGCACATGCTGTTTATAGTCTGTTCTTAATTATGCTGTCAGTGAATCCCATTCAATTTTGGGTCAACGTTGAAACTGAAAATGAATTTTAATGCTGTCATTATCACGATAATTTCCTTATTTGAGTGAACCAAAAATTGCAATTTAGTGACATAATGACCTTTTGAAAAATATGGTTGCATATATTAATCCCCCCCCCGCACCCTATAATAGGGTGAGATATGTTTATTCTTACCTTAAAATACTTACTGTGTGATAAATCCACAATCCATAAAAACACAAAAATGTTTCTGTTCCAAAAACGTAAAGAACAAATAATATTGATGCAATAAAATGTATAATTTTAAAGTTTTAAGATTAAAATAGCATTGTCTGAACACGCTTTTGCCCACACTGTTTGTTTTAACATCTGATCCATAAGAGACTACCCTCTAGTGGCAAGCATGCCCTAAATAGCATCATCTTCAAATATATCTTTTATATATGGAAAGACATTATGAATGCTAACAGTGAAGAAAAAAAACATGAATAGATTTGTTGAAATGTCCTTCAAAGAGGAGTGTATTTGTATCAAAGAAAAAATATATACAAAACACATTCAGTGTCTATTTTTATACCCTTTTGAAAAAACTGTTAAGTAGCCCTAGTGCCTTCTCCACCATTTTTCTGGTTTAGTATTTTATAAACCATATTATAAACAAAGCATTTCATTTCACAGCTCTGGATCAATAAGCAGTCAATGTAGCCACATGTTAGGAGCAGAGGTTAAACCATCATAAACCAGCCCATTTCCAATACCATAAATCAAGTAGGTTTCAACAAAACTTAATCCTGACAAATGAGATGAGGCTTCGCTGGTGCCTCGCTATAATAACAAGACACATTTCAGCAGAGCGCGGCAGGTAAGCAGCGAGGGGTTAAACACTGACAGGGCATCCCTGTGAAGCTGCCAAATCACTTTAGAATGACCTATTGTCTGAAAGATAGGTGCCTCTGAATTTCTCCACACTGTGAGGTTAAAGGGCAAGTCTTAAATGGTAGAATCAGTGTATCGACACGATAACACCTGACAGTTTATTAGATGGCCTGGTGACA
The DNA here is from genome assembly GCF_000735185.1 of Notothenia coriiceps. Lineage (NCBI taxonomy): Eukaryota > Metazoa > Chordata > Actinopteri > Perciformes > Nototheniidae > Notothenia > Notothenia coriiceps. The sequence goes on from NW_011370580.1 coordinate 66,675, forward strand.
CATTTGGTCCCTGCACCCACTGTTTGCCTTTCCTGCTTTCAGAATCCCAGGGGAGCAGTAGGGGAGACACTCTGCTCAAATGGATCCCCAATCCAGCCTAAACATTGATCTGTCTCACCAATATGTTGAAATGGAGAACTTTGACACCATATGCTGCAACAGCCCAGACCATATTTACCGTGGTAGCATGAGCCTGCGTCTCACCTTTTGCTCCATGGTGTTGGGGTTCAGAAAGGCAGCCAGGTCCACGGAGACATACCCTACGATGAGGTGCTGCAGACAGGCCTGGCCCACACGCATGCAGATGGATTGCAAGGTCTGTGGCTGTACAGAAGTCTGAGGGACAGTGGAGCCTATAGCTTCCAGCTGACAGGAGCCGTGAAGCTGGTCTCCGCAGGACAGCATGGTCACCCCCCCCCCGGGCTTCAGCAGCAGATCTACCGTCAGACAGGTGACACAGTCTGAGGGGGGGTAGGCCTCCACCACACCGCCTGGACACACAGCGACAGAAGAGAAAAATAAAAACGTTACCAATCATGCAGCAGCTGTTTAACAACCAACAGCAGCAGCATGAACATTATTAAGCTTGTCAGGTCACATAGGTAACATCTGGGAACTAGGAAGGACATAGGAAATTACTATTAACCTATTCGAAATAGTTGTATTTGGAGGTAAAAAGCATTCAGTGCCTTACAATAGGTATCTGACCTTGCCTGAGGAAGGTCTCCAGGAAGCAGGCCCAGGTGGAATAGCAGGAGGTTTTAACAGGCTGGGCGTAACGGGACAGCCACTCTGGGATTTCATCTAAATATCGAGGCAGCACAGACTCCTGCAGGAAGAAAGTTAGGGTGCATACATTAGGGAAAATGCTTTGGGGACAGATCAGAGGACATTATGTATGTTTGTTATTCAAAACACAAGACAATAACAAGTCCTGGATACTTTATGTGTCTCATTATCAAACTCTCTAGGTGTCGAGCACATTATTGGGAATGCCCTTGTGTTATCCGGATGACTCCAGTGACTGCTTGTTATCCCCGAGACCTTTGGTGGCTGCTTCAATTTCTGTGCGAGTGTCTGATGGATACCCCGGGAAGGTCTACCTGTGAGTGACAGCCTATTATCAGAAGGCCTCGGGAGTCTAATGGCTTTAACTCACAGCCACAGAGACAGCACCTGCCCTCAATAACAACTCCCTCCACTGGGCAGCTGATGAATGCCTAAGCTAACCTCATCTATCTGGGGATCAATCAGGGCTTCACTGGGATCGATATTACTCTTGTTTCTGTAACTAGGAAATGCCATAATGGTTTCGCCACTTAATTATGCTGATAATTTCTTACTTTTGTTTTGGATGTCCTCTAAAACAGTTGGGCGACTCAAGTACACGGTTACCTCTGACACGGCTGTAATAGAGTTAAAGTTACACCAACGACACCACTTAACCTTAAGCTATCATTTTATATCATCAGTTTATTGTGTTATAAATCTACAATGAAGGTGTGTATGAAGCGCCCAGAGTGTTATTTTAAATACAGGTTTCTGTATGTAACAATGTCTGTGTACTTAATTTAGTCATACACAATAAAATATGTGAAGCCGGTCTGAGAGATGACTGAAGTCTGAATGGATATAATGTCTTTGTTCTTTCATCGTTCTATCTGGAGCGTTACTTTGTTTTGAGTGTATGCTGTCGGGCTTCACTGGAGACAGGGCTGGAGATTATGCTGTTGATATTCCAGTCATGTAACAGCCATCATCATATTCAAGTACTGTAAGAGGCGAGGTCAAATGCTACACAGTGATTCCCCCTATACAAACCATAAAGCACACAATGGTGCGGCAAAAAGTGTAAGGGAACGGTTGTCATTTTCAACGGAAGAGCAAGCTCACCCCAGGACTTTGCCTATGCAGTTCACAGAAACAGCAGGACAGAGGGAAAAGACAGAGAGGTATTTTGCAATAAATTATTTGGACTTAAACTGCGTACAGTACCCTGTGATAGGATTCAGGCTTTGCTTGGTGTCCACATAAAGACAAGCAATCTGGTCATAAATAAAATAGATGTAGCGCTGCCTCTTTCTCTCTCTATTACATGTTGAAACGACCGAAAAGCAACACTAAGTCTCTGGAATAAAAAGTCATACATTCTTTATGAATATTCATTTTCTGTAGCACTGTCCCACCAAAGCTTTGACTTCAATATAAAAGGCTATGACTCATTTGATGTGCAATAGTAAATGACATATTGTTACCACATTCCCCCTCATCCCTGGTTGAGTTTAACATCTTGCTACATTCCCTCTGCTTGCACCAAAAGCACTTATTACCTCCAGTGACATGAAACTAAATTCAAAGCAAACATGAGCCACAGGAAATGTTTAAGCAACTTATTAAGGTTAATTCAGGTTAATGATGTTAAGGCAGATGATTATATATTTAAACTCCTCCATGCAACCGCAGACTGAACACTATTTAGACAGTAAACATCTGTACAAAATGTCCCGGTACATCTACGATGGTAGTGATTATCAAATGACCCATTTCGTTGACAAACTTAACCTAAATAAGGTGTTGCTCAAGATCTGTTTGTACACAGCGTGACAAAAAGAAATACTCCATCTGTTGACGCTATTAGGTGTAATTTTTACCCTCTTGTGCCTAATGATCCTTATGCAAGCTGTGTGAGCGCTTTAGTGTGTGTGTGTGGGCCCCTTCAGGCGTTGCATGGGTGCAGATCTACATGTCTTTAACCTCTCTCTGTGTAAATGCTGAACGAGGCCTGGGGGCTTTCTGCAGGCTGGAACATTGTGCTGCAGGCTGTGGGCCTCACAACATTCAGAGGAACAAACACATCTCCTAAAGCTCAGTGGAAGCTCAGTGTGGATGCAAACCCTCCTCCTTCCTGTTGTAGCCTTTAAGGCTTTCTTTTACATCGCCAGAAGGGATTGTTGGTATTATTCTGAAGGACCACATGGTATTCTTCTTCCTGCTGAGCCCTTCAGAACAAGCAATAATTACAAAAATATGCACACAGTGTTTGTAGACTAAGGCCAAGTATCATTTGGATCTCCTCTCTATTTTATGGTGAATATAAAGGGTGTTAGATATTAAACTGAATAGTACATACACTCCGAGCATCACTTATTATTTTATGGTTTTGGTAATTATGAATGAATTTTTAAAATGCTTAATTTGACCATATCTGTTGATAAATAATTCATTAAATGTACACAATTACATAAACATAGCTTCAGACATCTATTGCCTAAATGCTTGCAAATGTTCAGTATCTATCTTATTCAATAGCTTTCATTGCTGTTGCAATTAGGTCTACTTCTTTTCTGTAAAGTGCTACGTTAATGAGTGTTATATCTCAAAATATATGTCCATCTACAGCTTCTGCTGTGAGGAGAGGATAGCGATAACGATATCAAATATTCATATGTATCTATGTAATCAACAACACTATCTGTAATCTTTCAGTATATAGAGCCAAATTGCTTCCTTCAACACACGTACAACAGCAGAAGGACGATGTTCTACATTTAAGGGGCAAACACATTTTAAGGGGAAAACAATGTCATGAAAAAAAATCATGCAATGAGGAGCACAGGATGTGGGCTTTGCTTTGATTAAAAGAGCAAGGTGTAAAATAAAGGCCAGTTAAAGTGTTGTGTCCATATGGCCCAGAAGCCCCGAGGCAGTGGGCCTACACTGGGGGCCTCGGCACTCTTCCCTCTCCATGGGACCCCAGCTGGTGAAACAAACCCCATTTACTTTCCTGAGCTGCCTCAGCCACCATTATGGACCTTGGCGGTAGCTCAGCCACTCTCTGCCATAATTAACAGCACCAATGCAACAACAATTACAGCCCCGCTCCGCACATGCACTATGAATCAAAGAAGGAGCTAATAGGAACAAAACAGAGTGAGCCATAAGACGCTTGAGATGACTGCTGTTCTTTCGGATGGAATAAAAAGTAAAATCGTTGTGCTTCAAGCCCACAATCATTAGCCTGTAATTAGTTTACACAAAGCTCCCAGTTAAATGGCAAAATACGGTAATTAACACATGACAGAAAATCAAAGGCTACTTTGTAAGCATATGAGAAATAAGAGCCAGGGGCTCAGAGGCAGTGTACAGATTGCATCTGTACTAAATGAATGGCTCACCAATTATTGTTTTTTATTTTTCACGTGTTAAATCTGAATTGATTTTTCGAAGGTAAAAGCTAATGTTGATATTGTATGAAATAATTACAATATTGTACTTACTTGACTTAACACTGCACATTGTATTTGTACTCAAGTGTTGTCCTTACAAATGGATCCGACTCATCCAATAAGTGTCAGAGACAAACATCTCAATGATGCAGAGCGGTAGGTAAAAAAACATCAGCTGCAAATATGGATTTTAGTGTTTTGTGCCATTTGTACTTCAATATACTGTACTTACAGTATACTCAGAAATCAAATCGGCCTGAATCTGTGTGAAATGAATCCACAAAATAGTTTATAAATATAAACACATGTACATAGAGAGAGATGCTCTGTTGGCTAGAATGTATGTGATTATATTGTCACTGGCAGGTGAGTTAGGGCTTTACTACCATTGGACAGGCTCCTGTTCTCCCAAACACACATCGACATGAGAGAATGGATAACAGCTGTGTGTATAAACAGATATTGTATCTATTGATTTCATGTTCTGTGGCTCTGGGGACGATGCTCAAAATACTGTACTACAGGGACCAGCATTGTGACGGTGACGTTAAGACTCCTAAATGATGGCATCTCTGTGACCCCGCTGTGACCTCAGCTTTTGTTCATTCAAAACCAGAAATGAAACCAACCCCTTTTGTTTTAGCTGTCTCATCTCAATAAGGAGCACAATCTCCATTTGACTTTACTCTAATGTTATCTGTTAAGTGTCTAGTTGTTACCATGTTAGCTCTAAATGGCCAATCCCTCTCTGGTATGAGCAATACACTTTATTTTTATTGCACTTTTTGTAAAACCAGTGCTTTTGGGTGTGCTATTAAAACAAGACATAATAGTAAAGAAAACTTCAATTTAGGGAGTAATAAGGGAAATAAATGAAAACATGAAAAACATTTTTAGCAAAATAATAAAAACACTGCATAAAAGTAAGTGTGTAAAAGTGTCCTCGGAGATATGGTTCTATAGTTTATGAAAGGGGGACGATTACTAAATCCTCAGAGTCTTTACCTGAATCCATTCTGTTGTCCCCGACTCAGGACCATAGCGATGGCTCTCCTGCAGGACTCCCTTATAGCAGCTGAGATGGCAGACGTCACAGGAAGCTGTGCCACGGCCGCCATGCTCAGAGTCCATCTTGAAGAGCCAGCGCTGCACGTCAATGTTTTCAGTCATGAGCCGAGCCAGCGTTTCATGAAGCTGTAACAAAAGAAATTAAATAAAACGTACACTGAAAATACTGAAACCTCGACTTTAATTAGGGGGTATTATGTCAACACATTTCACATAACTGTATTAGGTTAACTGAAAGCAATAATATTAAGTTGAACCTTATATATTTATTTTAAACTTGTGATTATTACTTTCAACTCACCTAAATGTGAAATCTGTTGACATAATATATTTAACTAAAGTCAATGTTTACGTTTTTCTAGTGTACATTTAATACAAATCAAATGTGTTTGGTGTCACCAGGCTCTAATAAAGAAACTCAGGCTGTGTGGAGTCTTTGTATGCTTTGTGTTTTTCATCTCGGACCTGGTTTAGCGAGTAGATGTCCCCTTGACCTGGGGGCACATCAACCTCTGCCCCAGCGAAGATCCTCCTCCCTCCAGACTTGGTGCTGTAGAGTTCTGAAACAGCTGGTTCTGGAGCCAGGATGGGGACTCCTAGCTCATCAGCCACGGCCAGGTCATCAACATGGGCCACCCCACCCACAATGTAGGCCTGCTTCCCCTGGATCAGGTTCCTGATGCGCTTCAGAGTGCGCGGACTGTACTTTAGCAGCGTGGACAGGCACATGTTGCGGGTCTAGGAGAGAAGAGTGTAAAAAAAAAGAAGTGTCTTTCAAGGGTTGTTTCTTGACCTGATTTATCACTGTGTACACACAACAGATCTATTATTGTGATAGCCAGCAGGGTTTTAACCTCTCCTGTATTCCAGCAGGTTGAATTGATAAAAGCTGCCTGTGGGGGGCCTCCCCTATCCTTCACGTCTTTAATGTGTGCGAGCAATGAGCTCCTTGGGAATATAACTAATTACTTCACATCTGTATTTATTTGATCCACATGGAATTATCCCTTCTGTCACTGGCAGAATGCGCTGCCAGCCATGGGTAGCAGTGATTCATCTCAGCAACACGTCTGGCACAGTCTAACAACAAAACAGCAGGAAAATCAATAGAAAGGAATGAAGAGGGCCGTGTTGTGTCGCACATTCAATCTGTGCAAAAGGATATAAAAAGATGGATAGAGTGCTTGCATGTAAAAAAAACAATATAACAACACCTTCATTTTATTGTATTGAGGTAATCAAATTCAGATTTTTCAAGATTAAAGCAGTCAGAATAAACCGTTAATATAACATTTAAGTATTAACCAGCTGGAAACCATTATATTCATTTGAATAAAGTATAACCTTGTGTGTTTACTTCAATATAACACAAATGTTTAATTTTAAAATATGTAAACGGGACTTAAAAAGAATATTAGACACACAGTGCCAAACAATCTCCTCTAGTACCCTCTAGAGGTGGATGCACAAACTACAGAATCTTGTAGCATCCACAGTAGAATATTATCCATGTTCTACAGTACATTTTGAGATCCTGCTGAAAAACAAAATGCGAGGCTGTGAGGTTTTTTATTTTCTATGTTTATCTTTGTGGACAACATGTGGATCTAATTGATCTTACCGGGAAATAATCCACAGCCTCAGGTGTGAGGATGATGAAGCGCCTGATGGAGAGGGATGAGGCCTGCGCGCTGCCGGTATCTTCCTCGTTTGTTTCTTCATCACATTTCAGGAGGCTGGCGTAATAGTCCAGAATATCCTCCCCCAAATGTCTCGGACAGACGTAGATCACCTCCACATTTTCATCTTGGAATATCAAAAAATGATGTTGGCATTAAAAGCATACAGATGTTAATGTGTGTATATGTTGATGAGAAGGTGAACACATACCTCTAATATCACACAGTCGGCCTATTTGGACGTTCTGCAGGATGTCCAATCCCCTCAAATGTCTTCGCTGGCGCTGAGGGTATCCTGTCAGCACGAGGTCACAAAGGTAAGACTTTCAGAGGGATTCATATCAGCTCTACCTGGCCTTATTAAAAAGCTGGAGCTCATGTGTGTGAGTCTACACTTGGGGTGGTATAGATACGTCTAGGTGCAGTTTGATAATTAATGTAGCTCTATAACTCGAAGGGGCAGTGTGGGGCATGTGCTGGGCGTCCTGTTGCAGCATGTCCAGCCCCTGAGCTAAATCCAGTGGTGCCTCCAGGATCTGTCTGTCTGGATTTCTGCCTGAGAGAGAATCCTCAACTGAATCAAGGTAATTAAATGATTGGATTCATGCTAATTAACAACAATGGGGTTCAACTTTCTAATTATCCTTGCTCACACAGCACTCTCTGTAGCCACCCCAAGTGCAAATAAAGCGTTCCATCTGCTAGTAATTAGGCTTAATAATTTTAGACAATCGCTTAATGATTTACAATGCACATGCCTGATTACAGTCTAAATGTGAGTGCCATGGTGAAATTAGAACAAGAACGGATCATAGCGTGCACTCTGTGTCTGGTGGAAAAACACAGCAGCGTCTTGCTCTTTTGGGTGTGTGTTTTTTTGCAGAGCAATAAAACAAGACCTTTGTGCCTCTTGCAAATATTCAACATAATGGCTTTTCATTTGCTTAATCTGCAAATTAAATGGCGATTGAAACTAAATTGTTCAGTTCCCTGGCACGGGGACTGTCATCATCCTGTGAGTGCCTTCCTGCAGAGAGTCATTTGAACGAGACAGAGTGCCTCCACCAGGCCACAGACTGGGGCAGCAGACTGGTGAGATGGGGTGTCTGCTGCTAGATGACATGTGTGTGTTGGTGTGTGTGTGTGTGTGTGTGTGTGTGTGTGTGTGTGTGTGTGTGTGTGTGTGTGTGTGTGTGTGTGTGTGTGTGTGTGTGTGTGTGTGTGTGTGTGTGTGTGTGTGTGTGTGTGTGTGTGTGTGTGTGTGTGCAGCAGGCAGAGAAAGCTACCTAATGAAGGGATGTGGATAATGGTCCTCTTGGAGGACTGGATATGTTTCCAGTCGGCTGCCAGATGCTGGGGACGGAGAGAAGGAGTGATCAGAGAGGGGACTGCATGAATGCACACACACACACACACACACACACACACACACACACACACACACAAATCATCACTGCAGAGCTGAAAGACATCAAGCCAATCTCTCTCTGGGCTAACAGAAGCAAACCAAGCATAAAATACCACCTTAATTAAATTAAGCGTTTACTTTAGAAACATCTTCTCGCAATTAATTCAATCATCAAGGTACATGATGCGACTGCCAGGGGAAGATTAGCGGGCTTAATTAACGGGGTATGAATGTTTAAAGAGTGAGAACATACATTTAGTGCATGTATACACACACAGCCGTGTTAAAACTAGATGAACTTGTAGTCACTAATTAATGTTGTGTCAGCGCTCTTAAAGATGTTCTACCCAGATGACAGCACAGACATGACTTCTAGGCTGAATGGGAAAAATGATCAGAACATTATAAATATAAGAAAAGGGTTCCGTCATACCACTCTCATGGAGAAGAATAAATAAAAGCACATTTGTATTTATTGAGCTTTGCAATGTTCTGCTATGGCTGAAATAATATTTGTAAATTGAGGTAAATCCCTCATCTCAGCATAACAAGGCATATCTCCCCAGAAAGGGGTTTCTACATTTGTAATTGCATTATATTAAATCAGTTTATAAATACCACATTAAAGCCAAATGTCTCCAACTCAACTAATAGCTTTCCCTAATGCCACTGCAATCACAATCATTTAAGCAGCAAAACCCAAATGTTCCCTTTATAGTCTGATTTATTTTTAAAACCTTATATCAAAAACACAAAACATTTAACTATTTGAAACATCTTTAATACTTATAGCATGTCATTATTGATTTAGCTACTGCACATGTAATGTAATTGACCTTCGAAATGTAGGTAAGGCAGGGCAAGTTTATCTCTATAGCACCTTTCAACACAATGCCATTCAAAGTGCTTGAAAGATGTTAAGAGCATTAAGAAATAGTGCAGCGGAAACACATTATAAAATGGCATTTCAAAACAGTCATTAAAAAGCAAAGAGAATTCAATATGAAACATGAATAGGTTCCTTTTTTGCTCTTGTTTTTTTTAGAAAAAACAATAAACCTGTCAAACTTTTATAATTAATTTCTAAAACACACAAGCATAATGTATTATATAGATGATTTAATTTGAATAATAATTGATAGTATATCAGGTGGAACCATATATCCACATTTTGGATTTAGATGTGTTTTATTTTAATAGTCATAAATAAAAGTCTGACGATTTTTAAAAATAATGGGATAAAAAGAAAAAAAAAGGCAAGCTTTGAAAAGGTGAGCAATATGAAGTAAGACAGAGGAGGATAGAGATAGAATGAACATGTTGTGTATAAGCACCATCACCTGGGCTCTGCTGCGGTAGTTCTCCAGTTGTCTGACACGCCGAGCCTGCAGGGCCTTCCTGACTCGGATCTTCTGAGAGTACATCAGCCATGAGACAGCGATGATGCCCTCCGCCCACTTGTTCCTGCAGTGGCTCAGGTAGGCAGTCCGGGCTAAGTAGCGCCTCCAGCAGGACTGTATGTGGATGGCAGCCGCCTCCATGCCCCCCTCTCCTTTGTAGCGCTGACCTGGGCGTAAGACCAGTTCTGATACCTCCTCCCAGTTTCCAAGCACAGAGAGGAGGCCGCTGACTGGAGGAGCCTTTCTCCAACCGGTACCCAAGCTGTGGCTGAACTCCACCAGACACTCCCCGCTCACTTTGGCTAGCGGCACGGCAAAGTCCCTGAGCAGCTTTTTCAGGGCCTCCAGAGCATCCAGCACACTGCTCCAACACAAGCTAAAGCTCTGCTTAAAGTGACAGAAATCTGCTGCCAACGGGTTGATCTGACCCTTTATAATGGTAAAGGGGTATTTGATGATGTTTACGTCCACAGGTGAATTCTACAGAGCACAGGGAAACACGGGACAGGACACCAACTCACACTTTAAATCAATTGAATTATTGTCTTTGATTGCATTTTATATTTTAAAATCCACTCAAAACTAAAGTATTTTTACCTGAGGGCTTTTAGGGATAAGATCATTGGCGCCTTGCATTATACCCTCGTGGTCCTCACTTGTGGAGGCGGAGGGAGGAGGTGTCTTGGTGGTACAGAGGGGTGTGCACTCACTTCCTTTACAGGTGGATCGAGGGTCTTTTTCCCATTTGAGTTGCTTGTTACTCCTGGACCTCGAGCCTATTAGACATGACGTCACAAACCGACAGGTTCAACTTTACTCTATCAGTGGCAAAATGTTATCAATGTTGAATCAATCAGAACCTTTACAAGAACAGTGCCATTAAGGGTTTTAACCTTTATATATACAGTCTATGGTTTTAACTGAACAATACTATCAAAAACAATTACAGAACTAGCAGGAGAGCAAAACAGAAGATAAAAGGCATAATTGCATAAAAGGCCTCACTAAATATTGAACTGCCAGTGACTGGACTTTATTAGGGTCAATATGTCCGAGGAAAACCGACCTGTCTTAGAGGGATAGGAATCCTCTCTGGGGTGAAGAGAGGCAGCCTTGGGATGGATCGACGCATGAAGAAAACTTGTATCTGATGAAAAAATGAATTAAAAAAACAATCCTCAGAATATTGCACTTAGGTAAGAGTAAAAAACCAAAGCACAATAATGCTGGAAACAAGTTAATATAAGAACATGCAATTGTTTTTGATGTAACAATATAAATAATGGTGAGCATTTTGCCATATTATATCAGGATATAGTGTGTGCCTGTCAAAGTCTATATGCACTATATGTCTATATGTGTCTATATGAGCCTATATGTGGCCTGCTCCATATGGCCCCCATACACAAACTCACAGGCACGCTCAATGAAGTGAGTGTCAGTTCTTACACTCAAACAGAGGTGAGGTGTTGGTAATAAGGCGCTGAAATGTCTGCTTACCTGTCCCCATGTCTTCTTCAGGTGTTGCCAGGCTACGACGGCCCTTTGGTTCAATGGCTGGAAGAGTCACCACAGAGCGAGTGGGGACTCTCTGATGCTTTCCCTAACAGAACATTCACATAGGATCAGAGGATGTACATGTGAAATAAATAAATAACATTGAGGCAATGATTCCAGCTCCTGCTCCAGTATTTCTTTGTTTGGCCCCTTTTGAATTAAACACCTTTCTTCAGCAGCTGGAGTTCCTTCTTATAAGTGACATTGTTGTAAGTACCGGATCTAACCAACCCCTCAGCCATCAGTCTAATCCCAGCTTGTTGATGTAAGATTGAACTGGTTTTCTAGCAAACAAGTGCTAAGAAGCCTGGGATATAATAGCTTGCATCTTACAAACAATATGTTTCCTGTATTCATTAAGATTTGGAGCGAGCCATAACACTGACAATGCCAAGATCAAAACTGTCCTGCAACATATTCTAACATATTTTGATACAAAAAGTGAATCTATTGCCCTTGTTTAATATAAACACACTCAGAAAACACAAAGTTTGTGCTGCTGATCCTCCAGACTTATCCCTGAATGTCATCTTCTTGTTCTTTTCAGACCACTGAGCTCTCTGACAGACCTCAGGTAGTAGCCAGGTGCTGGGAGCATCTCCCCTCACAGGCACACATCTGTTTCAGATGGGTTTGGGAAAGGGTGGCACCTTTTTCTAAAATTGCTAAAATGCAAAAGCTCATTTCCTGGCAAGAGCGTGGTGAGGAAGAGCTGGCCTGAGTTGCAGGAGAAGGCAGCAGGCAGAGAGCCAGTGGTTAGCAGTTGGGGAAGCTACGGCTGTCTTATTGGCATGCTGGACCAGGTACCCACTTCTGTCCTGAGACAGCTGTAAACCAGCAGCCCATAGCACAGCAATCAGGCGCCTGCTTCTTTAGAAGAATGCTGATGTGCTGCAATCTGCTGCCTTCCGCTCTCTGCAGCCAGCACTTCCATCTCTCCTATATCAGAATGACAGTCTTGGCTGCTATTTCTCATGTCATGTGTAGATTACCAAAAACATATTGGAAAAGATGTGTGTAAAATATATCTAAAACTAATGTCGACCTTTGAAAAGATAAATTGATTTGCCATGACAAGAGCTGGCTGTCATCACTGAGCCAAGTGACCTTTGTGTCACTGTGTCTCTGAGCACTTGAAGCATCCATTAATACAGACACGTACCATCACTCTTCACTCCAGCATAAAGTGTCTTTTCAGGGGTTTAAGAGAGTAAGCATCAGGGAAAGGAGCAATGATACTCAATTAATCTTTGTTGCAGCAGAAACTCTTGTAATGCTTCCTAATCAAATCTTTCCTGAGGCATGTGCTGTATGTTACAATTAATATCAACAAAGACTCAAGACATAGGAATCCATTTCTCATTGTACAAAGCAAATAAATGGAGGGGCAAATTATTATTCTGATGTTGTTTGTAAAAATATACTCCACGATTCCAGATGTAGCCTCATTTCTGCGACTAATACAAAACCTTAAGTTCTCCTGGGTGTTCAGTTTTACAAAGCCAGAGTTGAATTAACTGTCACTCCCTCCATGATTGTTATGTATACTTCTCCATCTTACAACAACTTGCAGGAAATAATTATGGGAGAACACAAATCAACTATCACCTTGATTCCATAGAGTCTGAAAGGCCCAAGGGTGAGTCAAGTAGCATTTTTACAGTGTTTACTTTAAACCTGGTCGGATAACACATAACATCACATGATACTAACACAAAGTTAAATTAATATATATTTATCTTAGATCTAAGATTACTTACTGCATTTATACTCCTCTTGTTGACATCAGGTAGTGATATCCCAAATTTCTGATGCAAAATGGCTCTGTTGTGGGGGTGAGCAGGATTACACAGCAAACGCATGGTTAATGCTGACTTGTGCTGAATAAGACAAAGAGAGGAAAGGTTTTAAAACTTTAGTTAGTAATATCAAAGATTGAAATGAATGTAAAGTTCTGCTAAACATAAAGTATTCATGTGTTCATGTGCTGCTCTATCACACCATGTCTCTTTGTCTCACCTGTCTTAATGTATAGTACAAGGATATTGTTTAATGTCTAACTAACCAACCCTACAGTATATATTGTAACTTGCAACACTATACTAAGTTAAAAACTAAAAATATGAATGAACAATAATAATAACCTACCTTTTCCCCAGGTGAAGGCCCCGGAAGATCTTCTCTTTGTGGACGCACATCTGGGACACTCTCCAGAGCAGGTATCCTGTGCAATTTCAATCAATCAATCAATCAATCAATCAGTCAATCAATCAATCAATGTTTATTTATATAGCCCAATATCACAAATGTTACATTTGTCTCAGTTGACTTCACAGTGTGTACAGAATATCAGCTATCCTCTGTGTGACTTCACAGTGTGTACAGAATATCAGTATGACAATATGACACCCTCTGTCCTTAGACCCTCACATCGTACAAGGAAAAACTTCCAGAGAAAACCCCACAGTTTAAAGGGGAAAATGGGAGAAACCTCAGGGAGAGCAACAGAGGAGGGATCCCTCTCCCAGGACGGACAGACGTGCACAATTATTTCACAATTATAATACCCATCAATACCCACAATGGCATGATAAAGGAAAGTGCACTCGAGACAATCTCAACACATGTACGCTTCTCTTTACCTACCATTTTGGAATCTGCTTGTTTTTTTCCAAGTCTTCAATTCTTGGAAGAACCAACACCTGCTTAGTCACTGTTTTCAGATGATCCTCTGCATGCTTCTATTCACAATAAAATAACACAGAAGCTGTCTGCCTGTAACCAAGCTTCCTTTGTCTGATGTATGTTTTAATATCATTTTAATCAGCACTTATTTAGCATACTTACCCTGATTATACTTTCTGTTTTTCCAATGGCAGCCTCCAAGGCTTGAATGTCCAGAGTGTTTCCCCTCTCATTGGTAGTGATTTTTTCAAGACTACATTTGAGTTTTCTCAAATCCTCTTGAACCTGTAACATACACATTTCAGTGATCAAATACTGTTAACTTGACTTGTAGCTTGTTTTTGCATGTTGTTAGTTTAGCTAAATGTCAGGAGGTTTAAAAAGAAAGAACAACGTCAACGTTTATGAAACATTTAGTTAGGCCTACTGTCTGGCATGTGTTCAAAAGCAATCTTCTTATCTTGAGCAACCAACGATAACTAGCTAACAGCTACCTTAAGTCAGAAGTGTAACCTTAGTGTTAACGTTAGCTAGTAGGCAATTAGACAACATTACCTGAAACAAAACTGCTCCCAATTTATCTTCGTCATTTAGGGTGTCAGACATGTTCTTGTAATGAGCTAATAAAAACAATAATATGACTCAAACACGTGTCAGTGTCACGATATCATGATAAAGACCTGTAACAAAACATCAACTAATGTAACCAAATCAGATAGCTATAGCTACTCGTCAATGAAAAGTCTTCAAACAGTACTCGTTACCATGACAACAAGAAGCCACATTTTAGTAGTGTGTTATTTTCCCCGAGTACGAACTGCCAGACCAAACACGGAATAACTTCCGTCTTAAACATGAAGATAAGCAATGTCATTATGGCCGTTCTTTAGTATAATTTAACCTATATTCATAATTTATTGGTGGGGCTGGGAAGGTGCTTTGCCTGAGAGGCAAATTCAGGGCGTTAAAAGCTGTGTCATTCAGCACATTATTTTCTTCTTTATTCAAAATATTAATTATTTTATATATTAATATTGTACATATATTATATGTACATTATTAAAATCTTATATCAAACATTATATACACACAAAACATTGACTTCAGGGGTACATAGGTAGATATACAGTCTAAAACATATTTTTGGTTTTGTTTGCCTTCTTATTTTTAATATGTTTAATAGTGGTGCAATATTGTTGTAATTTTAAGTAGAAAATGTAAGATGTGCAACATTTGGTTCATAGTCAGTCCATTTCTCCTTGAATGTGACATTTTCCCGAAAATAAAATGAGTTGAATAAGAGTGTCAAAAGTGTCAAAAGTACTGCGATGTGAACGCGGCCAGTACAAGAAGTCCCAATGTTGCTCTTAACACAAAATCAATATTTAGTATCCTCATCAGGACTTAAAATTACCTAATGGAAAAACATTTAATTGTATCAAAAGCTGTGGTAAAAAAGAAAAAGATAACTTGTTTTTTCTTTGCGCCGGAAGTGACCGTTACTGCGGCTCAGTAAGAGTTGAAAGGTTACCAACGTCAGGCAAAGCTAGCAGCTGAAGAAGCTTGTCCTAAATAGTGCAAAAATGTCAGATTCAGAAGAAGAAACGGAGATTACTATTCCATGTGTGCTCATCACAAGCTGTGACAGCAGCTTTAAAGAAGTGGAGCTGATAAAACGTAAGTTTAGCTCATCTCAATGTGCAGGATTTAGCAAACTGGCTAACGTTAAACAAAGCTAACATACTCTTAGCATAATACATGACATTCGGAACAGTCAGTATGTTGCTAATGCAGGTTAATAACCACATGTCTGAGGTTGTCAAGCTAGTTAGGGATTTATTTGTTGTTGTGGTGATACATAAATAGGAGCTGAAGGAGGTTGCATTCATCTTTCTTAGCGTCTAGACCAAATGAAACCAGGTTGATCTAATCTAATGTCTCTATTTGTGTCTCATTTATTACATCCTCAGAGATCATTACTCCGGATACTTTGCCAGAGCCGATCAAGCAAGAAGAATCAGTAGCCTGGTATCCATGGATCATCAACAACAAATATTATACAGCGGATGTCAGGCTATGTGTTGTGCCAAGCCCCTTTCAAATGTCATCGGAGATTGCACAGTCCATGCAGGCTTTCATCGCTTATTTCGACAGTACAGTGGTACGTGAGTAATACTTTAATCATCATCTCAACAGTATATCCTGTGATACATGTGTAATGATTATTATGTGTGCATGGTGTTTATAGAAGGATGGTCTAGAAAAACTACATACTTGGATATCAGTGGTGGAAGATCTTACTCCAGAGGTGCTCATCCTGGTGTGTGACAGAGTCTGTGAAACAGGTTAGTACTCCAACTTTTTACGACCATTTTATGATGTCTTTAGCCTGCAGAAAGCAATCGAATACAATTTAGCAGTCCACTACATGCTTTTGAAATGTCATTTATATTCAAGGGGTCACCAGACATGAAGCGCAGCAGTGGTGTTTGGCTCATGCCTTTGAGCTGGTGGAGCTCAATCCTCAGGAGTTGCCAGATGAGGACGGTGAGTTTTAAAGAAAGCAGGAATTCCAATGAAATTGCATACACTTGTATAACCTTTCTTCACATGTTGAATAATTGTATTGTACTCATACACATGGTCTTTGCTGTCTGATCAGATGACTTTCCAGAATCCACTGGAGTAAAGAGAATTGTTCAGGCTCTCAATGCCAATGTGTGGTCCAGTGTGGAGATGAAGGATGGTGAGATGACAACAACATTACAATATCCTATTCCATGTTCCCCAGACTATTTAATATAACTGGTATCGGGTCACCTCTATTGGATAGGGCACAACCAGGGCTTTGGTCTGATGAGTAGTTTGGTGGCTGCCAGACACAACAACCCACGCAGCTGTCAAGAACCACAGGTCAGTTGTTGTTTCACTATTCAATTCAATTGATCTTAATTTCACCTATATTTGTTATTATCTTTCAATGTATTCTTACTAATTGTTGTGTTTCATCAATCCATTTTCACTTAAATGTAATGTTTACGCCGTGTTTGATAAGGCATGCTAACCCTAGCTCGTTTTCTATAGCAGTCTTCCAGCTTGCCAGTAGAGGGCTCAGTTGTTAGTGAAGAACCCAACCAGACAGAAAGTACTTCCAACACAGAAACGCAGGTGGAAACAGTAGTTGGTAAGTTAACTCTTCATACAATCTTTTTTCCCATACATTTAAACTCCTGCTGGCACATGTTTCTCTGCTATGTTCACCCAAAACATCAGGATCTGACTGATTAAAAGTTGTATTAAATGTTAAGTTAATATTCTCTTTTGGTGATCCTCTCAGATTCAATGACTGATTTGGACATCCAGGAACTTGCCAATCTAACAGCTGGAGATGTAGATATGGATAACTTTGAACGTCTCTTTTCCAAATTAAAAGAGATGAAAGGTAATTGGGGAACGAAAAGGGCATGTACAACTTTTCTCAGCCAAAAAACCTGCAGGATGTTTGTACCCTGCTTCTATGTCTACAGCTGACGCCGTTCATGCTGTTTTTGTTTTCTCTCATTTCGAACTTGCAGACAAAGCTTCCTCATTACCCCATGAGCAGAGGAAGGTGCATGCAGAGAAGGTAAGTCACTGTATTAATATAACAAGACACAAAGACTAGCACCTGTTCATGTTCTTAATCTGTGTATCCTGGATGTATAAAGTATTTATCATCTCCCGTGATATTGTGAATCACAAACAAATAGTGTCTTCACAACTTCCCATCCTTGTCAGATTAGATGAAATATGAAACGTTTCAGTAGCTATGTTTTAGTTAGATCTCTTGTTTGACTTAATAAATTGTGGAACTCAACATGTTTATGTAAACTTTATTACTATTTACACTAAATCTTGTTTCCAGGTAGCAAAAGCGTTTTGGACGGCCATCGGTGGTGATGATGATGATGATGATGATGATGACATAGACGGGTTATCATCGGGAGAGGAAAGCTAAAAGCAGCATCCTGTGTCTCTTTTCTCCTGGTCCCCCTCCTTTCATGGGGCTCCAACAAGATCCGGCACCCTTTGACTTGCTTCTTGTACCAGGAAGGTGGATATGCTTACAGACTATACAGAAGGCATTGTCATGTTTAGAAACGTGTGATTCTTAAAAAGAAATGATTGCAATACTGGTGTGTAATGAAAAGCAGTTGAATATTTTGATAAGGGAAAGAAGTTATCCAAGCCCTGGGTCCATCGCTATACTATGCTATAAGGTCAGAATGGGCATCAGCACATGTTGGTGTCAGTGGGAAAATTATTTAAAAAATAATGATGTGGTCTTTGATTTGATGTGTATGTTCCTTGGGTACTGTTGTCACATATATTTGCAAGTGACATAATGTGCCTTATCCCTAGAGTTGTAAGACATTTAATGCACATTCTGTTGAATCAACATAAACATTTGATTTTAATTTTGTTCTCCTTTGTGGCTGTGGCACATTTATTGTAAGCAGAAGACTGTTTCACTTGGGTACACACTAGGGCTGCTCGATTATGGCAAAAATCATAATCTCGATTATTTGAGTCAATAATTGTAATTGCAATTATTAAATGCGATAAAAAAAAAAAAAAGTGAAGAGTATGTTTTTAACAGTTGATTACCCTAAACTTTAAGTATAATTTAACTGAAAAACCAAAATAATTATAAAAAAATAATCGTTTTATTTCGATTACGTTGTTTTCGTAATCGTTGCAAGCCATAATCCTAATCGCGATTAAAATACGATTAATTGAGCAGCCCTAGTACACACAGCTCACCTCATCCTTAGACTCATTCACAGATCAGAAAAAAACCTCTTTCAGCACCGAAACTGGACAATAATCAATCACTGTGCTGTATTGGACATTGTAGATAGTAAGTAAGAGTGTTGAGCATTGACTTGACATCTTTTTACTCAATTGCAATTTATTAAATTATTTTCACAGTTAACAAAACAATGGTCATTTGAGAACAAATAGCATACATGAAAAAACATGTACATAAGACTTGGAACAAAAACCACCAACTAAGAATATCAAGGAACAAAAGTACTGATACAGATCTACCAACTACCCAATGCACTGTAGTTTACAGTATTTGCGTTTACCACCGTGTAACAATCTATAATAGATGACATGGTGACTCAGTCTTGTGTACCGTAAGTAAGTGCAGGGTAAACATGGTGGCTTCAGAGACAATGACCAAGGAAATCGAGCATATTACACATGCCTAATATTGTAGCAATGTACATGTAATATGAGTATTCACTGGACAAGCAAATTACCACGAGAACTTAAGCTGTACACTGATCAACACAGTCAATTGGAAGTGCATTATTTACCAACAATGAGCATCGTGTACTACTGGCTAACAGTTGGTAATATGTGAAGAAATCTGCAATAATGTTTTTACTCTACATGCCATCTATGGATAAACCACAGCCATGTTGCTGCTGGTGAGCACCCCTCACACTGAGGTCACACAATCTACATTCAACCAGTTCACTATGATCACTCAAACTGTAAGTCATAGTCTATGTCCACAATATGAATATCAGTAATAGCTGGTAAAGTAATCCTACGTGTCACAGTTAAGATCCAGTTGACCCAGGTTTGAAAAAGCCTGCATTCAAGCAGGCCAGGGTTTGGGTCATTAAAGCAAAGTGTTTATGTGAATCTACTCATGCCAGAGGTCAATCAGGTCCACTGTTTCAAGCACTGCACAACTACAAGAAATCACAAGCTATAAATATTTATGTACAATTATATCGAGGCAATACAAAATATATATTTCCATGCAGGACAGTATGCAAAAATAACTTATAAAATGTCTCTTTCATTGAGCAAAATAGTTTTCATACAAGGGTTCTTTTCAAGAAACAATCGTGCTAATGTCTATATTTTGTTTAAAATAGAGAAAATTCCAATTACATGAGCAATCAAATAATTGTCACTTCATTACCTACAGATAAATCAATATGGGCAAAGTACCTTGTACTTAAGATATTAATTAAATATAATCACTACTCAGAATGACATTTTCCATGTTAATTTATGGTTCGATGATAAATAAGCCTCCTAATTCAGTGATTACAAAGAGTGGTACTGGGACACTGAAACACCAGTGAGGATAGCATAATTTAGCTAATTCATAGAATCAAATGTTTTGAAACATGTTAAAAAGGTGACCAAACTGTACCATAACTTTGGATCAAACATTTCAATCTCCTTTATAATAAAAATTAGAGCACAGCATAGACGTGATGTCTGAATGAATAATGATTAAGTCTTTTGAAACCTATTGCAAATACCCTGTGGTTGAACACATGAAAACAAGACAGTGCACAAGTCCTAAAATAACCATCAAATGGAGACACTACACGGTACGGAGGAAAGTGCTATCGATGCGAGGTGAAATGTTAGAGACAGCGATGGAGGAGAGTGATGAATGGTGTCTCTTTCCATATTATCTCGGAGAGACGCTGGGGTTTCCCTATGTGGTTTGTGATTAAGTGTGGTATTGGGAAGGAGGGTTTCTGGGAAGCATGGGCTGCTCCTAGGACACACTGGAGCAGTGGATGCTGGGAGATCCCATCTGTGTGAGGACCTTGTCCAGCCACTGCAGCGGGCCGTTGAGATGCAGCTCTATCCAGCAGGGGGTGCTGGTCACTGTCTGACGCCTGTAGGGAAGGAGAGGGCAGCACAGTGTGTTGGTACTAAGAGCTTGACATTATTAATGAAACTCCCTTATAGCCAATGCATAGATACAACACTCAATATGTCTTGCCTTGGATGGCTCTGACACTCAAGCCAACTCTACAGGCTATTTCTGAAGTCATTGAAGTTTCTATCAGAGATGCTTTCCTCCAAGGTGTTGCCAGAAATATATATATAACATGCAGCACTCATGCTTCAGTGGGAATCCCCCTTGCAATGGGTGTCTGAAATGTGTTCAGCTCCCACTCCATGTCCCCCTCACCAATGCATGCCTGCCGCATTCTTGCTTCGTTACTCAACCCTCTCTTGCCGACTCACAGCAGCCCCTCCCCCATCTCCCTCCTCTTCCTTTTCAAGTCTGCTACCTTCCCTGCACAACACCCCTTGATTTTTTTCTAAACCCCCAAAACTGATGTAAATTGTCCTGACCCTAAACGTAAAGGCCCTGGTTGCGTTCCAATAGTCCATTTAGCTTAGGAACCTTCCTAACCGAGTGAAATGACCCGGAAGTACGTCAGTGGCAGCCATGATAAGTGCCGTTCAAATTCTCTAGATGATAGGAAAGGAGGTTTCAAACTTCCTTTATAACCTCCTTTAGCTTAGGAACCACTGGACCTCCCTTTACGAAGGGAGAGGAGAAAATGCTGCCCCACAATGCCTTGCGGGCGGCTGCAGCATTTGCCGTCACACAACAGTCGGCGGTTCACGGAAACAACCGATTATGACCGAGAATAATATCATGAAAGTTACGGTGCTTATTAAGCATTTTAAAACGTATGTGGTAACTTGCCAAAGTGCTTTGTTTTGAACGTTCATCAGTATTATAATCAAAAAGAGAAATATGAACGTTAGTTTTTACTGAAATGATCAAACAAAGTCAACATTTCACAGTCTTTACTGAGCTGTGTGGAGTGTGTTCAACTTTTAAAAGATGTTTGAATGGTGATATACACAGTGATAGGTGTTAAGGACTAACGTTTATAATAAATATATTTGTATTGATTTTAAGATATTTTCATACAATCATACGTATTGGGATCATTTGTATTAATGTGGACCGGAGGGAGAGGGTGACGAGCATAAGTTTCACTTTCCTTTGTACTTCAATTCCAACTTTGGTCATGAAGAATATGTTTCTCTGTTGTCCACGTTCATAAAGCATAAAGCAACAGCATCAGAGCACGGTGCAGAGTCTCTCGTTCTTATTATACATCCATGTTGTAGTCCGCTCTATAGAAAACTGTAGTTTCCATAGTTTCCCCACAGCAGCAGACGCACATTTATGACGTCCGCTGGCGCATCATAAACACGTTGGATAGTGAAAGTGCATTCGGATTCTCTAAAGTACTCTTCTAAGTCCTTTTGAAATCTCCTATCCACTATCCCTTAACCCCGTGACGTTTCACACAGAGGTCAAGGGATAGACAATAGGGTTAGACGTTAGGAGCTGATTTTTGGACTATTGAACCGCAACCCAGGTCCCCTTTTATTCTGAAACTCGGGGCACACAGCTTAATGACACTTTTATGTCGTATACGTAGGTTGTGCAACACACTCATGAAAGCAAGAAGAACACATAAACCAAATGTTTACTGATAACTTATAACAGGCTGGGACAAAGACAACATGTGGACTGTGTGTTGAGGCAGGAGCTTTATTCCACCCTTTAAAGCTGAAATAGGAACCGCTAATGAAACACTTAACTAGGGATAGGGTTTTTACACTACTAACAAAAACAAAATAGAAGGTTAAGTGTAGAGGCGAGAAGAGAAAGGGACATAGCGTGTCTATTCTTGGCTGTTAACTGCTTTATGTGCAGTTGTGTCTGACATGTTCGAACCCTGAAGAGGAGGGCAGGTTCGCAGAGGGCCCGCTTAAGACCCCCTTAAATTCCCTGTCTCCCCCCACTCCCTCGGGATTACTCATTACTTTGGGTTTATCCAAGTACCAAGTTCACAAAGAGAGAGGAAAGGAAAAAAGCTATGTTGATGTGGAAGGTTAGAGTCAGTTGTTGGGTCAGTTAAATTGTACTTTTGCCCACTGCTTTAAGTCTAGCGCACTATATTACAAAAAAAAAAGAAATTCTGAATTGACAAAAGTTGCTGCCCTTTTCTTATACTGAAATTACTTTTATAAACATTTGAATCATTCTAATATGGCAAGCAGCACATTATATATTTGTCTTAGCAACTTACTCGCACTACATTTGAACTGGTTGACTTCTCCAACGCCTTCTGCTCTATTTTCTAAGCCTTATATAGTTGCATTAAAAACACATATTGGTCAATAACATGTATATTTAAGAAACAACTGTAATGTATTCATATTATTGTAATTGTTATATAATTCTCTTAATTTGTTTGAAATGTATTTATTTACCTGTACTCAGCTCCCCAACCCTTTACAAAACTCATGCGGATGGTGCACATCCTGGTGAGTTGGTAGACGGCCTCGAAGCCCTGGTTAACTGACTGAGCGAGCAGAGCAGCAAACTCCTGGTTGTTGAAGATCTTCAGGTTGCAGCCTGCAAAGAAAACCATTTATTTTAAGGCTTTGATAGAACTTGTTGCTTTGCTTTGGTCATTGCCTATGGAGTTTGTGATTACCCTCTCATGCTAACCTGGGGGTATTTTGCAGACGGTGGCAGGATGCCAGCCATAGCGCTGGTTGCAGTTGGGACTCTGGACAAAGATGGAGCTGTCACTGAGACACTCTGCAAACACCTCTCCACCAATGTAGTACAACCGCACGCCCCGTCCTGGAAGAGGAAGAGAGAAGATATTGGCTCAGCGCACACCTACCTCACGTCAAGTGCAAATATAGAAAGAAAATTAGATCGGAGCTCATGTGGTTGCTTTGAAATAAGAAGAGTACCTATGTGTCTGCGTGTGAGCTCTACGGCTGAGTTGCGGTTGACGTTGGACAGCAGACCCAGGCAGAAGCGTTCAGAGTTGGACGGGTCTGTGAAGCCGTCCACTGTGAGGGAGGGCTGGGACGCGTGGAAGGTCTCTCCTACACGTTGGTTCAGCTCATAGTAGGAGATAGAGCACCAGAAGGCAGACTCGCAGTACGTCACAGGTTGTAAGTCTGTGTGAACAGAGCGAGATTGGAGACATTACATTAGCTGAGATACAAGCTCCAGTCTATGAGAAAACATTTAGAAATTCATGAGAACAGTTACTGCTTTGTGGTCAAACAACCATTTGATTATGAAGATGCACACAACTGATAACGTTCCCCTTTGATTTATCTTCAAAAGCTCTTTCCCACGACCCTCATGGCCCCAGCCAGGAATGGCCAAGACATGACGTACATGTTTATTTTTTAACGATGACCTTCTGGTGGCTTTCCATATAGATAGAATAACCTGGCAACCGGATATTATTATTGCATTACCTTGAGCTGTCTGCTGCTGGCCTCTTCACAGACAAGGACAGACCATGGACAAAAGCTGCATTCATACCACGATTACTCTGTTACTGCCCTGAGGCCATGCCTCCCAGACGCTGTACACTGCTCCTGTGCGTTGCTCATCTGTCTCCCTCACACACGCTAACCCCTACAAGAATATTATAAATATTTTGTGGACTACTATAGTAGTCATCGTGTCCAGTTAGGTAGGAAGGACTATTGTTGTAGGACGATTCAGATTCAAAAGGTCTGAAGTATGGGTTTTATATATATGATCTTTCAGTCACAACTACATACTGCTTGCGTGCAAATAAAGATGAACCTCCAAGTAGGGCTGGGCAATATATCACTCATATATTGATTTTGTGATACTGTACTGGATACAGCTTTGAATATCTAAATACTGTAATATGGCACACATTTTATGCTGGTATTAAAGTCTGCATTACAGTACATTAAAAAAAGAATGTCATTTTCTAATGTATTATGTGTCCTCAAGTCATTATATCCACATTACTGATGATCATTTATCAAAAATCCCAATATGCAAATATAAAATAACCGATAGTCCACCCTACAAAATTGCTGCAACATCAATATTGAGGTATTTGGTCATTTTGAGATATGACATATTTGTCCATATGGCCAGCCCTACTTCCATGAAGCCCTTTATGTCCTGCTATCTTTCCAGTAGCACAACAGTTTATCTAGGCAACTCTTACGCAGATGTTTCTATTGACATTTCAAGTTGTTGCACCAGCGTTTAACTGAAGGTAATGACAGTCACAGTTGAGAGTTCAGTGGTTAAGCTAATGGTTTAGCCTTGTGTAACGAATACACAATTATTCATGCATAACCAATGACAACTGTACAAATCGAAATTCAAACCTGTTTGATACTAAAAATGGTGATAAGCAAACAAAAGCAAGAGCAAAATGTGTAACATAGTAATGACTGACAAATGCCAGTTTGTTGAAAAAGGCCACGGTATACATAATAGTATACCTTGCATAATGTCAGTTCTACTAACCAGATAATGAATGATATGCTCTCTAAGTCAAGCGGACCCCCGTGGTTTTGCTTACCAAGATTGGTGGTTGTGGGTGACACAGGATTGGGCGACAGGCTGGGTGAACCTGAAATAGAGTGGCAATAGAGGTTTGGTTCATGATCCTGATAAGGCATAATGAGAACAGGACAAGCTTGTGTTGTGTGTATGTTCATGTGACTCACCTGTGTCCATGCTGTGGTTGAGCTGGTGATCATTTGTCTCACCATCCTCACTCAGATACCCTGGTGGGGGGGTTTCTAGCAAACACACAAGCAAACACAGACACATGTGAAGAACTGAGCATTTCAAATGTTTGACACGTTTTCAAATGCTAAAACAAGTTTTTGTGAAGTAATACATCCTTTACTGCATTGTTAGTGTGTAGAAATGTCAGGCACAATCTTGTAAAAAATCAAAAAAATCAATCCTGAGAGACTTTTAAGTTCTGTGTTGAAATAATGAGGCTGTCCTCCTCACCAGGAATATAGTTACTCTGGGGCTCAATGCCAGCAGGAAAGTTGGTGTTCTCCGGGATGGATGGGCTGTAGTCATCCAACGAAAGGAACTCTTCAGGGATATCTGTGTGTCGTGGTACTAAGACAGGAGGCAAAACTGGAGACACACAGACACTTTCTTTAAGCACAAGTTCTCTATCAACATAGCCAAAGCATTATTTTAAATACAGTAATTAGTGAAGTGTAGCAATTAACTGCACTCACTTGGTGTCTCCACCCTCTGGTAATGGTAAGGGTTGACGCAGACCTCATCCTTCTTGGTGTGGAAGGCATATTCACAGTGGTCCACAGCCCTCAGCTCATGGTGGGACTGCAGGTCTGGCCAGCGCCACAGGCGACAGTAGATCACATGAGGAAGACCCTTTCTGTGGGACACCTGGAGACGCCCATCCAAAGACCTGAAAGAGACCACCAAAAAGACTGTAGTGGGACATGCTGATTGAATTGAATCAATCAATGTGATGCATTGCTCTAGACTCTGCTCAGTTATTGTCAATATCTTTTTTAAATTATAAGATTTTACAGATTTACTAGTAAATAGATATATTAACATAGGGCAGAACATTAAAACATTTGACTTATCTCACACAAGTTAATTTTTTTTCTGATATTCCAACAAATCCACCAGCCCTTTTCCACACAACAGCACCATGGAGGGAACTATCTGCCGTCCGAACCATCCGACAATAACCCGATATTCCAAATAACAATTTCTGACACGTACAAAAAGGCTATTACAAATCGACAGAATTAGTTTAATACTGATTAAATGGAACATGTTTTTCATTTAAATAAAACATGGTCAAAGTGGATCTTTAATTATAATGTGATACTGTCAAACTTTATTTAAAAAATGGTAGTGCCTGTAAAGAGAGCTGTTTGACAATGCTGACAAAGCTATATGCCACTGAGACCCTTAATATGCCATGAAACTCGAATGACCAAAAAAGGAAAGGGAGGAGTGTAACAGATCCCGGACCTCTCCCCTCACATACAGCTCAGTGTGGTGATGGCTTTCTTCCAGATGAACTCAACAACAGTTCAGCTCATTGTTGAGCTTTCAGAGGAGAAACATTTGATTTTCATTCTTTACCATGGCTTGGCCTCCTGTGAAGTATGTCAGAGAGGACTTGGGGTTCAAAATGAACTGCTTAATGCTAGCTTTGTGCTAGTTTCAAGGTGACCAACAAGGCAACTTACAGTAGGAAATCCAAATATCATAATCAAAAAAACTTAAATCAACGTTACTTTGTTATCATTATGTCTCTTATTATGTCTCTTATAACATGCATGGCAATTACATTTAAATTGAAAATGTTGGTGCGATTTATTTGGCATGATGAAAAGCAGGAAGAAGAAGAATGAATGGCTAATGTCCCTGTCAAAACTGTGATTTAGTACTGATCTAAATAGGCCTCAGAATTATGCATCGCTTATTTACGACTTGAATTGACGTGTTTTGTGACATTGCGGACATTACTGACTTACAGAAGCATTCCATCAAGAGCACAGACTACAATGAGCAGCCGTGACTCATCTCAATGACAAGAGACACCTGCAATAACAAATTACAATTCCCTTTTTGTTAATCTACAAGGCAAATTGGTAAAGAACTTTTCAAATGTTCAAGCACGGAGAAATGGATGTTGTCTACTGTTCATGAGATATCACATCCACGAGGATGACACCAGGGGATCGAAAAACATAATGCATTCAGCCATAGATATCACAGACGTTAAGGCATAAAAGAGATTAACAAAAGAATACAACAAGCTCCCCAAGCTAAATGGGACAGGTACTAACAGTACCAGGGAGATTAAGGCAGTTTGGACCCGTCTCAGAACAGTCTCAGGACCCGTCGAGGTTGAACCACAATCCAAACAGTGGCCCACGCTATTGCTTTGTAGAGTTATTGAGAAATATAAATTGTTTCAACACAAGCAATAGTTCACAATGAAGAATTGATTATGTATTTACAGTCTACTCTACGACGTTGTTATGTCTCTTATCCAAGTTATCATTGAGTTTGGTAACACATTTTATTTTTATTTTACATTTTCACATCTGGATAGGACAACTGATTTAGAAGATTTAAGGCTAACACTAAACTGAAGATTTAAGTCAGTGTAACTAAACTGCAAACTATTTGATTGCCATCTGTCAACCAATTCAGTCCACTGAGAATAAAACCTGTATGCACTTTCCTGCACAACTCCCAAAACATCTACCTCATATTGCTCATATCTGAATTTCTGAGTTTAGAAGGCCCATATGGAGAATCCCAAACTGAGCCCTTATTCCAACTCTCCCAGAATACACACTGTCTCAGTCTAAACATCCTTTTAAATGTTTAGATGACCTCTGTTCAGCCAAACCAGCCCTTCTGCTCCTGATCATCACACTTGAGGACACACTTGTTTATGTGGCACTATATTTACCACAGCTACCATATCAGCAGGTGAAACTTAAGACTTTTTTACCCCATATGTTCATCACATTCCTACAGTTGCTTGATTTGTTAAAGCTGGTCTACTGGTCATACTAGTTGTGCAAACAAACGATATAATATGACACAACGTGCGACATACGTGCAGAGGGGCATCAGTCTTAGCAACGTTAAGTGATACTTTATAAAACTAACTCTACTGCAATAGACGTAACACAGTTATAATATATCGGTATGTCAGACTAATACAATTCCAATTGGTAATTACCTGTTAACACAACAACCTGAAAAACTAGCAGGTTGCATGTATCAGCTAATGTTAGCTCACATATATGATTGTTTATAGCCTGAGCTAACTAACAATGCACGCAAACCCCACTGAATATAATCACATATGTTCTCTTTATCAGCTAAGTTGTTGATTAATTTGTCAAGTTTAACGTTAACAATGTAACACATTATACTGCTGCACAAAAAAACGGTATAATGCTTCTAATATTAGCTTAAGCTAACTAGCAAGCTACTAAGCTACCGTTAGCTGTCATCAGCATTAGCTTGCTTAGCTTAGCCAACTGTGAGGCAGCTAGTTAGCTGTGTTTGTGTCCTTACCTGGGTATGGTTATGCATTTCGTGTTGACATTCTGTGTTGTGATGGCTTTTTCCAACTCGTCTAATTGCCCTGTCTTTTTTAACTTCTTCACAAGACTTTTGACAGCCTTTTCGCACCATTTCTCCTCTTGCCCGTTCTGCTCTCCCTTCTTCCAGCCAAGAAGCCTCTTCACGATTGGAGGTGTGAACGGCAATATAGACATTTTAAATTGCAACCTACACAATTAGTTTCAGTTCTCTGGTTCAGTTGCCAAAATTGTTAACAGTACAGTTATCCGTTTATATAACAACAACTAAGATAGCTAGTTAGCTTAGCTAGCTAAACTCCCAGACAGACGCGTCTCTGCCGGGGACTCATCAGCATCAGCAGCAGCAGCAGCGGCAGCAGCGGCAGCGGCGTGCGTCGCTGGCTCAGTCCGATTAAGTGGTCCTTCTGTCGGGGGGAGCAGCTCCTGAGCCCGGCTGTCTCTCTGCCCCTCCTCCTGCTCCTCCGTCAGCTGCTCTGTCCTCCACCTGCACCCACCAAATGTGGCAAGACTATTTTTCAACACATTACACCACAACTAAATTGAACATTCATTTCAATCCATTCATTCAATATTTATTATGTGCAGCAATATAAATGCATCATCACTTTTTCGACTTATAAAGTCAGGATTTCTAAATTCAGTAAAAATAACTAAGCTACATGCAGTGATAACACAGTTATCTGTGATCAACTATATAGTTACAAAACTGGGTAGTGATGATTTGCTTTTATTCAGAAACAATATGTTTTTTTATTAATTTAATTACATTTGCATCTTTGATGCAGGTTATCATTGCCAGTTATTTAAAGCCTGTTGGTTTTTGCATCTATTCAACACAGCCAACTCATAACTCAAGAAGTAAGAAATGGAAAAAATGTTGTAATCAGAGATGTGACAAGACTGAAAAGTGATCCAAGTTTTACATTTACTGTGTCCATAAATAGAAGTCCCTTAGAACTAATCCCTTTCATCCCCTCATAAAAGTGATTTTATTTCACCAGGGATGCATCTTTCCAGACATGGAAGAGGAAGGTGACTTTGCATTCACTGGTGGTATTTGGGGTTATATGGTGTTATTGATAAGTGCACCTCATGGGCATGGCTGCTGCCTCCAGTAAACAGTGTGCCTGTGCTATAAATATCCATATCCAGGAGCATCCCCCTTTTCCTTCTCTTTATTTATAACCTCCATCAATGACTGCTGTCTATTTTAAGAAAGTATTTGGCATGGCTTCTTACTTCCTCCTTATATAAATATTATAGCTATCTTGGCAGTACCACCTGCAAATTATTTATTTGAGGATACTTCATAGCTTTATGTAAAACAGTCAGTTGTGTATCTAAAAGTATACCAATAGTATACACTGAGGGCTTACAATAAAGGCTGCTAATAACAACTGTTTTCATTAGCGAATAATCTGTGGATTATTTTCTGGATTAATCATTTTGTTTACACAATGGTATACAATAGTAAACCATTCACAGTTTCCAGAAGCCAGGAGGGAAAATTGTCAGTCTGACATAAAAACATTTAATTAAACTAAATTAATTCAAATTAATATTGCTTATAGGATAGTGCCAGCAAATATTGATACATATAGAATATACCAATGTTGTGTTGACATTGGAGGATCTAAGTTGTTGGATACATGTTGGGTCAGAAGTCTGTTTAACTTATTCAGTGTTTGAAATATAATTAAGGAAACAGGCCGGAGAGCTTTCTTTCTTTCTTTCTTGTGCTCTGATGATCTGCTCGAGGGCCGGCACCTTATACTGCCAGGGGACCCGAGCTGGACAGCTGGCGTGAAGAGTTTCTGCGTCGGTGTATGTTTGTGTGTCTGTGTGTGCGTGTGTGAGGGACAAATGGGGGGCTGTTGTAGAACGTGTCAGACAGCGGGGCAGATGGGCCGCAGCAGGCTGGAGAAGGTCTTAGAAACAGAGAAAGAATGATTTCGGACAAAAGGCACGACGGCTGTGTGAATAAGTAATGACTGCAAACAATCTGATGGATAACAATGGCATTGTGATGGAGCACTCATGGGCTACGTGGGAAACAAGCAGGAAGGGTGTGCAGGGGCCCGATCAGCTGGGCTGCTGTCACAACAATACTTAGACAAGGATGGAGTAGCAATTAGAGTAAATTGCCTTTTGTGTGTCCATATGGGCAAATTGTAGGGGACATTTGAACTGTTATAAGACCACTGAATTCTTATAAAGTTTTGAAATGACTGCACATTTTAAAGCATCCATGATCACAAGTTTGCCATAAACCCAAATGATATAGGATAAATGATAGTTTGCATATTGTATGATATGCAAAGATCAGAGTAGCTCATATTTATCCTCTGTAAACCTGTAATCGCCTCAGTAGCTAATTGCAGTGTGTTAGAATCAGACAGTTCAGCACAGCCCAAATTGGGTGGGGTCCGGTTCTCTATGCAATCTATGCCTCCTTTTTAAATCTCCCTTCAGACTGAAAGCTGTTATCTGTTGCTTGCAGCCATCAATCTCTCCACAGACAGTGGCACCTACAAATCTGGGGCCGTAGTGACCTCCCTCCTTTCACCCTCCCTCAGGCCTGAACCAAAGCACAGGCCTGAGGGAGGGGCAATCCTCTGTCTCCTCACTAGAATTCTCTACATTCTGTGTATTTAATTTATTTTGCGTTTGTCTAACATGATACCTTACTCTTTTCACCTGCAGATATTAGGTCGTGTATTAACGGATTTTAAAAGTTGTAACTGATGGCTTAGGGTGATCCCTCCAATGAACAGTCATGCCGCAACACTTCTGGGAAAGGTTAGCGGAGCAGCTGTAACAAGCTATTTATTTATAACATAAAATGAACATTTACACTTGACAATATGACAGTTTATGAGAAGAGGAGAACCCATGCCTTATTTAATAGATTTAAGGGGTACCAACATTCCAGCTGTAGGTAGAAACCAGATTATTGGTTTTAAATTATTGGATTATATCTATAAAGCATCAGTTAATTATATAAAAAATAGTGATTTAAACCTTTTATAAAGGGTGCCTTATATCTTAGTGCAGGGCATTTCGTTAACTATACTAAGGTTTTTGTTCTTCACTTAATCTGCATTATTATCTAGAATATTATCCAGATGTAGTTTTCAAAGTTGTAAGCAAATCTGTGACATATGTTTGAATGATCACATTAACCCATGACATTCACAAATTGGTACCCTGGATGAAATACAACTTTCAACAAGATAGATAACACATCACCACCTAGTGGAGAAAATATGTTACTACATCACCTAATGCTAAACCTTCATACAGTCTTACACTTACATGATCGGGATGATTGTGTTGGACTTTCGTAACAACATTTGATATGGTTTATGCGACTACTACTTGTCAACCTGATTAATAATCTGAAGGAAATCTTTATTCTTTAGGCATTTTTTTCAAAATACATTTTGACATTTCACAGTTGGAAGGGCAGTACATAAAACGATTGATAGCTAAATTCCATGTAGCTGCTTTATTTTTCAGGTATTGTGCAGATTGTCAAATTTCTAACTGTCATGGTTTACTGCAGAGGTGGAAGTCATATCTGTTACCTAGGTAAAATCAACACCACAGTGTGAAGTCCTGATTGCACATTAATTTAAAATCACATACTTTAGTGTCAAAATAAACAGTTACATGTACCAGAAGTAAAAGTATTTCACAATAATGATATTATATTCCCGTTTTTGATCATCATCAAGTGTACAGTATGTCACTTTGTTGCCACTGACCAACTTTGCGCTAATTTATAACATTACATACTCCCAATCTATTGTTTATATGTTGTATTATTTATCTAAAACGTAAGTCTAACCAGTGACATAACATAATAGTTCTTAATGGGGTAAAGTAGAAAGATAAAATACTAGAACATAAAAATACTCCAGTTCAGTATAAGTGTCTCAAAGGTTTACTCAAATCGAGTGCTTAAGCAAATTACATGTGACTTCTTAGACGGTTTTATCCAAAGCGACTTACATATCAGTACTGTGGACAATCCCCACAGGAGCAATTTGGGGTAAAGTGTTTTGCCCAGGGACACAACGACATGCTGACTGCAGTGGGACTCGAACTTGCTATCCCCTGATTCAAAGTTCAGCGCACTAGTCCACTGAGCCTCCCTCTACTCAGTTTCTTCCAACCGCTGGATTATTAGTGAATATTTAAATAGAACAATACCATGTTATTAGTAACACCTTTGCTCTTTCTCCTATGTAAAAAGGCTTATTATATAGTAAGAATATATGTTTTTTGTTTGGTTTTATGTGAAAAAGGACATGTGCATGTGTGTGTGGATATGTGTGTTTGTGTATGTGTGAGCTCTAGCACTCACTATGATTATAATTTATTTGTGAATCAACTCCATTGATTTATATGCTATTCCATAAACACAATTTACATGTTTATTGTGAACAATGGCCCATAACCGCATTAAGTAGATTCAGAGGCTTTGCAGAATATCTCCTCCTCTTACATATGGATGGAATGCAGCACTTGGCTATGATTCATTAACTTCACCTCCAGGCTAAAATGCATTTCTGTTCGGCCGGCACCTCAAGCACTTGGCCCTGTATTTACCAAGGAGCTCCCCCTCTGTGACTCCATTTTATCGACATTGATGTAAAAAGAGATAGACACTAGATAGTTATGATAATTTACTCTTTGTTTGTCCTGTTTTGCTTGTTGAAAAGAAGTCTAAGCTGCTTTACTTTAACTGACAACAGTGCAATCACGGTGCAGTTTAAACACTGAGCTTATTTAGACTTTAATCTTCACAACTTCTTCCACAAAGCTTGTTGAAATTGTCATTTTCTGAGATCTGGTAAGTACACTCTGTCACTCACGCCACCACCAAAACTAATGATTGTGAAATTAGTTTCAGAGCAATCAGGAGCTCCCCTGCTAAGACCCACTGTATCCATATGCATGAAATTGCTTGCGTTAATACATGCTATGAATCGTGGGTAATGCAGTGAATAATTCTGAGTGCACGCAATAATGCTATTTTCTATTAGATTGGGGAACGTTGTGAAGCCGGAGCCCTGTGGCAATATGCTTGTAAATGGCCATGTATGGATAATTAAGCATTACTCTTGAACATTAAAACTTGCTTATTTCAGAGAGCTGCAGGCAGTGCAGAACTCTTATTGGACTCATCACTATTTTTGGCGTCTCCTAATAATGTGTTCTCATTAGTATTAGCATGCAAGCAATTGTAAACTTTCTTTCACTGTATCCTAAAAACGGGGTTTCATTAGTGAAAGTGTATTAAAAATTGTAATCTGTGTAAAACAATTGAGCTAATCCTTGTTTTTGGCACGTTAGTTTTACGAAACCTCTGTGATTTCCAATAGTGCGTGAAACTTATTGCGTTGTCTTTTATTGTTTTTCTAATCTTCGAAGAAATCTAATGAAATATTGGGACATACATATTGGTGTTAACGTTTCATAAGCAAATTGCTGTTCATACCAACATGTACTTTCATATTTTTGCATTAATAGCAGTGTTGGCATAGATGCGTTTTACACTTCCAGCCCATATTCTTGTCTTTGTGACCTCCCCCATGTGTCCAACCTTCAGGCTGTCACTTCTGAGCTGAATGACCTGCAGCAGCAACAGGAGGCTGTGTTTCAGGGAAGTAGACAAACACATTCCTCTGACTGTGCTGACAGGGGAGTCCCGTCCTGTCTTTCAGCTGTTGTGTTTAGGTAAACATTATTTGCATCATCTTGTGTCCTTTGCTGCAGACATCCCCATTTTGTCCACCCAAAATCAAATCCAATTAAATGAAAACATGGCAGTGTACCTGTAGGCCGCACCACTGGGCCTTAATTAGTGTGATGAAGCAAGGTCCGAATTAAACAAAAGAAAAAAAAAGAAGAAGCTGCAACTGATGCAATGCTGTTGTTCTTCTGTACTTTTTTTTTTTTTTAAAGGCAGCACACTGGGAGTCACAGATGTGTGGGAAAAAGCCTGAAGAGCAATTAAGACCAAACTGCCTTAATTATGTGTCACATAAAATAGTGCTTCCCACACACAACCAAATCACCTCTTTTAATTCAGTGGTCAAAGTGAAGAATGTCCGTGACACCGAGGGGCTGCCATTAAAATGTAATAACACAAAAACAACAGTTAAGGAACTTGATCCTGATCAAGTGCCTGAGAAGATATTTTTATGACCACATCCTTTCCCTGTTTTTTTTACATTTTAGTAAAAGAGGTAGTGTATTTGCTTTTCTTAAAGATTGATATAGGTGGTAGTTAAATTAAAAAGGTTCCCTACACTAAAGTAAAGGTTTGTGTTCCAACAGTGGTGGAAGAAGTATTCAGATTCTTTCCTTGAGAAAAGTACTAATACCCCATTCTAAAGTACCAAAACGACTTGAGTTGTTAAGTGTAGATGAAGCTGAAAGGGCCTGAAACATCAACAAATGTTTAAGGGTGTTGTGTTTTCCTTAATCACTAATTAAAACTACAATCTTCGTAAGGGGAGTGAAGTTTATTGTTGCTCGGGAGAGGATTTAATGTGGCTGTAGTAAAAACTGTAGCATAACAGTGTGTTAATACAATCATTTTCAGCGTGTACACACTTTTGGGATCAAATAAATATGTATAAAAGTGTCACAGAATATAAAACAGCAGTGGAAGAGGAGTGGCACAGCTGCAGAGAGACATGTGCTGCATGTACTTTGCTTCATTAAATACACAACATAGCTGTGATGCCTGTGCTCTTTCAAATCCATATGTAAACCATTTCCTCCCTCCTCCTCCTCCTCCTCTCCCTCTCTTAAAACCTCCGGCTCATTAGTGCTGCCTTTATGACATGGCTTTATCTAAATGCCGTGGATTTTTCCATTCCCTCTCACAGACTCTGCTCGGTAGCTGAAAGAGGGAGCGGGAAGACATGTTCTTGTTTCAGCAGCATTCCTCTGCTGTGATTGCTTCTTAGTAAGCACAAAGACTTGGTTTTTAAGCTTTTAATGCACTTACAGTAACTGTTGAATTTAAAACCGCATAGACTGGAAGTGATGGAGAGCTTTGGTTAAGGGCAGGTGGCATAGACTGTGATTTTTGTTACAAATTACCTTCAATGTCTGCACACACAGAGAATGCCTCATTACAAATGCAGATATGCTGATACATGAAAACAATTTAGTACTACAACAGAACTGTGTTTGAGATCAAAAGAGGTGAAGTAATCCAATATCTACAAAGGATCAAAGATTACAGAAAAATCCACAAAAAGAAATGCAAATTTGTGCAACAGAAGCGTGTTGTTTGTTCTTTCTTTTCTTTTACCAAATGTGACCTTATAAAGGGAGCCCGAGCCTTAGTTGGGACCACTGGACTAAACTACCAAACTGTATATTATGTAGATAATACTCACAAGCTACAATACTAAAATATGGCTTACACATTGGTGCATTATAATAACGATATACTCAACAAACACATACTTTAACTTTGATACTTTATGTACATTTTACTGTTCATCTAGAAGGATTCTGAAAAAATTATACTTTTAACTCCAATATTGGAAATGGTTGTCATGGCATTAATTTTCTTCATTAAAAGTGCTCCAGTCCTTGTTCTATCAGTCCACATTTCAGGCTGAACACTGACACAAAGAATAAAGAAAACTCACACAAATGGCCTTCAGTGTATCTTTAAAGTGCTTATAGTTAATTGAATATGCAAAATTAAATCTTATTGTAAGATTGTGTGCCCATCAGGACAATACACCTTGAGTCCACAAGGTGGCAATGTGACACGTGTTCTTTATAAAAGTGAGAAAAGTGTAATTTGTAATGAGTAAGTGTAATTTCCCTCAGTGACTGCTTCTACTATTACCAAATGTTGACATTGTCCTTATGAGAAATTTCAATCAGCAGTACCACAATTTAAGAACATATCCCCTGATAATAAAGCCTTTTTCTGACATTTACCAGGATGTTTTAGTGTGTTCAGCAAGTATGATATAATCCAATGTGTCATGTTCTCTATTATATGTATTTAAACACATATGCACTCTGTCTCATGTATGGTTCAAACACATACAGCGACAGAGGGCAGGAGAGTCACCTGCTATTCATTGAAGGCGGTGCTGAGAGAGGGGTGAATGATCCAGTTTTCCCATGAGTGGTTTAGGGTGAGAAGTTTTTTCCTGTTTATGCATTCAACGGAAAATAATATCCTGTAAAAAGCCAATACATTTCTGTCTTTGAACTCTGAGAGTTTTTCTTCCCCTCTGGCTTTTCGGGAGAAATGAGGGTGAGCCGCCTGACGGAGGACTTCCCATCAGCCGCCTCCAACCCTCCACACATGTTTCTGATAGACCTCCACAAGCCGCAGTAATCTGAGGGCAGCTCATTCAGAGGGAGAGGGAGTGATACAAAACAGAGGTGGGTGAGAGGGAAGAGAGAGATATAGGGGGGAAGAAGAGACAAGAGAGGAGAGTGGGAGCAGGCCAAAGGGGAGGCAGGATAAAAGGAAACATTTTAGAGCATGTTTGCCAGCACTGTAGACCTCTCGATTTAAAATGGCAGGGTTATTTGTTCCTCTGCTCAAAACAATGTGGTCATAATGTAAATATTTAAAATATTAGTTATCTTATGTGTGCGTTTTTGTTGGTTTGAGTACCTGGGATAGACAAAGACAAACTTAGATTGGCAGCACTAATGACAACAAGACAAAATAAAGCTTACAAATCCATACATTCCCTATAAAACCCTAAATCTAATTTACTCTTAGAATAAAATAAAACATCTTCATTATCAGAATGCAATATTAGCATTGCAAACTTGTGTGCTTCAAATGTTTTGTGTGCATGTCACTGTGTTTATACAAGTGTTTATGTACAGTGTCCGTCATTGTAAAAGGCCGAATCAGTCTATCAGAAAAAACACCACACACACACACACACACACACACACACACTCTGCAGGTCTTGCCAGTGTCTTAAACACAATGTAATCCTTCATGCTTAATTTCCTCCCGTCGCTCATAAATCACCCTGAAACCTGTGTGGACAGACAGTCGAGTGTAAACACCTGTTGTGGTGCGTGTCGCTATTTTAACACATGAGAGTAAATGTGAGAGAGTATCAGTGTGTAGTATAGGGGTGGTAATGGGGGGAGGGAGGGCCGAGGGGGGTCCATTCTGAGATGCTGGCTGGGAGAGAGGAGGGGGATGGACTGTGAAATCAAAAGCAGCTGCATCAGGCTACAAAGAAGCCTCAGCTGGAATAACTCACTCACAAAAGTTACTCTGCTCTCCTGAGTGCAGGCAGATTGGCGCATCCCCAAACAGGAGAGCAGATCCATCTCACAGCCCTCCTCCTCGCTCAGACAGGGGGGGATCAGTCATCACAAACTCAGCAAAATATGTCTCGAACCCATGCAACATTATTTTTCATTTTAGTTGAGATCCAAGAGTTTATAAAGTTTCCAAATTTGTCGGGCAGGATGTTGGGGAAATATGTATACATCAATGCCAAAACCATCCATAATATCTCCATGTGATGTAGCAGTGCAGCCATGAAAAACATGGAGTCTAAGGTTTAAATATTTGACTAAGCGTAAACACCATGATGTTAAAGAAGAGCTGGAACAAGATACTGGATATTTATGATACCATCAGAAAATGTAAAAATAATATATAATATAATAAATTATCATACCGATATGCAATGAGTGTATATATAAAAACATTTTTGAAAAATATTCAAAAATGTAAAGGGGCCCTACTTTCTAAAACCCCTGTGTCCCCTCCAGAGGGAGTTTCTCTCCAACACACTCAACGCCTCCATTGGACTCCTTTGTTTACATCTGTAACATAATGACATCATTATGTAACACTCATGCTTCTATTGGCCAATGCTCCAACAAATTGTACAGGCTAAGGGGAGGGACATCTCTAAGCGGTTGACCAATCACAACAGAGCCGGCTAGTTAACCAATCAGAGCAGACTGGGCTATGGTTTCAGACTGAGGGTGAAAAGAGGTGCTGCAGCACAGGCAGTATTAGAACAAATAAAGACTTTTTTGAACATTAAACGTGTAAACATGTCACAGTAGAAGAAAAAAATACAAATATGAATCTGAAAATGAGTAGAATAGGGTCGCCCTAAATCATTTTCAAAGTAACTTGTTATACTGTAGCTGTCAGAAGAAATTAGTGGGGTAATTTCCTTTTTAAATGTACTAGAAAATGTAAGTAAGACTCACAAAACCGAGCAGTCTACTGTACTAAAGTAAATGTATTTGAACCAACGGATTGCATAATATTGTAATGCGCTTTAAAAAGTGAGCTTCTACACATTTGTTAATAAGGTGGACACAAATATTGACATCTACTGTATCATTGCTATTCCACAGCTGGCTTCATTTATTCACAAACAATATGATAGGCCTATATGCCACAAATATCAGTTCCTGCAGCTCACTCTGACAGTTGCTGGTGTTATACAGCTCTAATTAAAATATAGCCACGGCATGCAGAGTGTGTCGATGTTGGCACAGTGAGCCGGTCAAACGACAGATGGCCCCTCGCCTGAGTCAGAGAAGATGAGCAATGTCATTGGCTGCAGTGCAGGATGACACAGCAAACACAGACGCAGACAACACAAACAAGACAGTGACACGGTTATAAGGTGGGAAATAAAGTATCTTGAGTGTGTTCAGATGTGCATGTGTGTACGAGGAGGGAAGAGTGTGTGTGCACATGGCTGTGTTTAGAGCCTGGAGGCTTGTTTAGCTGACCTCAGTGAAAGCAAACCTCATGACAGAAGGTCTGGCATTGTCTGTGTGCCCGGGCCGCTCTGGAGCCAGACGGTCTGCCGGCCGCCAGCTTTGCTTGCTTATAACGGCTGAGAACATCCGATCCTGGG